>NC_057806.1:599082275-599222302 GCF_018294505.1 Triticum aestivum
TCTACGAAGATCTTTATCGGTCAGACCGCATAACAACATACGTTATTCCCTTTGTCATCGGTATGTTACTTGCCCGAGATTCGATCGTCGGTATCTTAATACCTAGTTCAATCTCGTTACCGGCAAGTCTCTTTACTCGTTCCGTAATACATCATCTTACAACTAACTCATTAGTTGCAATGCTTGCAAGGCTTATGTGATGTGTATTACCGAGAGGGCCCAGAGATACCTCTCTGACAATCGGAGTGACAAATCCTAATCTCGAAATACGCCAACCCAACATGTACCTTTGAAGACACCTGTAGAGCACCTTTATAATCACCCAGTTACGTTGTGACGTTTGGTAGCACACAAAGTGTTCCTCCGGTAAACGGGAGTTGCATAATCTCATAGTCATAGGAACATATATAAGTCATGAAGAAAGCAATAGCAACATACTAAACGATCGGGTGCTAAGCTAATGGAATGGGTCATGTCAATCAGATCATTCACCTAATGATGTGATCTCGTTAATCAAATAACAACTCTTTGTCCATGGTTAGGAAACATAACCATCTTTGATTAACGAGCTAGTCTAGTAGAGGCATACTAGTGACACTCTGTTTGTCTATGTATTCACACATGTATTATGTTTCCGGTTAATACAATTCTAGCATGAATAATAAACATTTATCATGATATAAGGAAATAAATAATAACTTTATTATTGCCTCTAGGGCATATTTCCTTCAGTCTCCCACTTGCACTAGAGTCAATAATCTAGATTATACAGTAATGATTCTAACACCCATGGAGCCTTGGTGCTGATCATGTTTTGCTCGTGGAAGAGGCTTAGTCAACGGGTCTGCTACATTCAGATCCGTATGTATCTTGCAAATCTCTATGTCTCCCACCTGGACTAGATCCCGGATGGAATTGAAGCGTCTCTTGATGTGCTTGGTTCTCTTGTGAAATCTGGATTCCTTTGCCAAGGCAATTGCACCAGTATTGTCACAAAAGATTTTCATTTGACCCGATGCACTAGGTATGACACCTAGATCGGATATGAACCCCTTCATCCAGACTCCTTCATTTGCTGCTTCCGAAGCAGCTATGTATTCTGCTTCACATGTAGATCCCGCCACGACGCTTTGTTTAGAACTGCACCAACTGACAGCTCCACCGTTTAATGTAAATACGTATCCAGTTTGTGATTTAGAATCGTCCGGATCAGTGTCAAAGCTCGCATCGATGTAACCATTTACGATTAGCTCTTTGTCACCTCCATAAACGAGAAACATATCCTTTGTCCTTTTCAGGTATTTCAGGATGTTCTTGACCGATGTCCAGTGATCCACTCCTGGATTACTTTGGTACCTCCCTGCTAGACTTATAGCAAGGCACACATCAGGTCTGGTACACAGAATTGCATACATGATAGAGCCTATGGCTGAAGCATAGGGAACATCTTTCATTTTCTCTCTATCTTCTGCAGTGGTCGGGCATTGAGTCTGACTCAACTTCACACCTTGTAACACAGGCAAGAAACCTTTCTTTGCTTGATCCATTTTGAACTTCTTCAAAACTTTGTCAAGGTATGTGCTTTGTGAAAGTCCAATTAAGCGTCTTGATCTATCTCTATAGATCTTAATGCCTAATATGTAAGCAGCTTCACCGAGGTCTTTCATTGAAAAACTTTTATTCAAGTATCCCTTTATGCTATCCAGAAATTCTATATCATTTCCAATTAGTAATATGTCATCCACATATAATATCAGAAATGCTACAGAGCTCCCACTCACTTTCTTGTAAATATAGGCTTCTCCAAAAGTCTGTATAAAACCAAATGCTTTGATCACACTATCAAAGCGTTTATTCCAACTCCGAGAGGCATGCACCAGTCCATAAATGGATTGCTGGAGCTTGCACACTTTGTTAGCTCCCTTTGGATCGACAAAACCTTCTGGTTGCATCATATACAACTCTTCTTCCAAAAATCCATTCAGGAATGCAGTTTTGACATCCATCTGCCAAGTTTCATAATCATAAAATGCGGCAATTGCTAACATGATTCGGACAGACTTAAGCATCGCTACGGGTGAGAAGGTCTCATCATAGTCAATCCCTTGAACTTGCCGAAAACCTTTTGCGACAAGTCGAGCTTTGTAGACAGTAATATTACCGTCAGCCCCCTGCCTCCGTATATAAAGGATCAAAGGGGGGGTGCGGCCGGCCAGGAGAGGGCGCGCCAGGAGGAGTCCTACTCCCTCCGGGAGTAGGATTCCCCCCCTTTCCTAGTTGGAATAGGATTCGGGAGGGGGGAAAGAGGAGAGAAAGAAGAAAGGGGGGGGGGCGCCGCCCCCCTCTCCTTGTCCTATTCGGACTAGGGGGGAGGGGCGCGCGGCCCAGCCCTGGCCACCTCTCCTCTCTTCCACTAAGGCCCACTAAGGCCCATATACCTCCCGGGGGGTTCAGGTAACCTCCCGGTACTCCGGTAAAATCCCGATTTCACCCGGAACACTTCCGATATCCAAATATAGGCTTCCAATATATCAATCTTTATGTCTCGACCATTTCGAGACTCCTCGTCATGTCCCTGATCCCATCCGGGACTCCAAACTCCTTCGGTACATCAAAACTCATAAACTCATAATATAACTGTCATCGAAACCTTAAGCGTGCGGACCCTACGGGTTCGAGAACAATGTAGACATGACCGAGACACGTCTCCGGTCAATAACCAATAGCGGAACCTGGATGCTCATATTGGATCCTACATATTCTACGAAGATCTTTATCGGTCAGACCGCATAACAACATACGTTATTCCCTTTGTCATCGGTATGTTACTTGCCCGAGATTCGATCGTCGGTATCTTAATACCTAGTTCAATCTCGTTACCGGCAAGTCTCTTTACTCGTTCCGTAATACATCATCTCACAACTAACTCATTAGTTGCAATGCTTGCAAGGCTTATGTGATGTGTATTACCGAGAGGGCCCAGAGATACCTCTCTGACAATCGGAGTGACAAATCCTAATCTCGAAATACGCCAACCCAACATGTACCTTTGAAGACACCTGTAGAGCGCCTTTATAATCACCCAGTTACTTGTGACGTTTGGTAGCACACAAAGTGTTCCTCCGGTAAACGGGAGTTGCATAATCTCATAGTCATAGGAACATGTATAAGTCATGAAGAAAGCAATAGCAACATACTAAACGATCGGGTGCTAAGCTAAAGGAATGGGTCATGTCAATCAGATCATTCACCTAATGATGTGATCCCGTTAATCAAATAACAACTCTTTGTCCATGGTTAGGAAACATAACCATCTTTGATTAACGAGCTAGTCTAGTAGAGGCATACTAGTGACACTCTGTTTCTCTATGTATTCACACATGTATTATGTTTCCGGTTAATACAATTCTAGCATGAATAATAAACATTTATCATGATATAAGGAAATAAATAATAACTTTATTATTGCATCTAGGGCATATTTCCTTCAATAACCTGTATAACCGGCGGGCAGGGCGGTTCTACGCCTTAGCCGCAACAGCCAGGGTATACTGCTTAGAGCGGTGGTACCGCACCTGTGTGTTCTTTCACATAACGGTTCGATTTGGAATAGGACTAGTTACAACCGCTCCACAACTTAATAATATTCTTATCTTTATAGTTCATAAAAAAATGCATTATATGAATTGGACAGACATGTCATAAAAGTGACAATCACATGGGTCCAGCCTTCATGTCATACCATGACACGCAGGTCATGTTAATAATTTACAACATATATAATCTCATTAATATGACGGTATACCTCATATTAATGAGATACCTTCAAGTACTCACCTTCCTACTAACGACATCGGAAAAGAGCTTGTTATCTACTATATACTTCTATTCTTGCAGACTATTTTGAGTCTCAAGTTGATGACCTAAGGCTTGAAACTTCCTGAACTATTTTTGTTGATTTTTTTTCTCAGGTGTTTTCCTGAAATACCAAAAACAACAAAAACAAAAACTGACACTGGGCACTGGATTAATATATTAGTCCAATAAAAGCTGATAAAAAGTATGCCCAAAGTTTTGGAATTGATAGCAAAGTAGCATGAGTGATACAAAAATTGTCCATAAGTTTGAGGCTATGAGTGGGAAGAGCATACTTCCGTCTGCAATCCTCATTCCCTTTAGCCTTGCAATTTTTACATGGAGGATACATGTATCATTTCGTTTTCTTTTCCTACTTTGTTTCCTTGTCATCATTTGTTGTTCTTTCAAAAAAAATATTTGTTATGTTTTTCCGTCTTCTTTTTAAATTAAAATATTGATTTTTTATGCATCAAGATAAATATAATATATATGCTAGCAAATACATCATTTTCATCTATTGAAACATTGGACAACTCACGAGTTTATTGAAAATTGTATGGCATACCTGAAGATTTTCAAAACAACTGAAATACACACAACTTTTGAAATATATGGAGGATTTCTAAGATGCACCAAAACAATTTTCATGACTCCCTGAACACTTCCTATGATATATTCCAGATGCTACATCTAGGGGATTTTTGTTACGGTTGGAAAGTTACGGGGTGAGATGGAGGCCTATGGTGAAAAACGCGAGGGAGGTGGGGAATTAGTGGGAAGAGGTCACGTAGAACCGAAATCCAAGATCTGGTCAATCTAGCATTTCCTATACTAAGGCCCAAAGTGTTTTTCTTAACTTTGTTCCTTCGCATTATTTGTTGGTTATTGTCCTTTAATTTTTATGATTTTGTTTCTATTCATTTTGCTTTTCCTTCTTTGTTTTTAAGCAGATATTGAATTTATATGCATCAGAACAAGGAAAATATATATGCGAAAAAATATGTCATTTTCATCATTTGGAACATTACATAACTCACGTGTAAAGAGAACATTCTACAACATACATGACCATTTTCGAAAAGTTTGAAACACACAAGTTTTTGAAACATATGGAGGATTTCTAAGATGTATTGAAACAATTGTTATGAGTTATGACTCACATGAATACCTTAAATGATATATGTTAATGTTGTTGAACGACAACATACAATTTTATAGAATGTTTGAACATATTTAACTAGTAGTGTGAAATATTTATGTGACATGCATTTACATACATAGGCCTGACTTTTATGTCAAAATATAAGCCTTATTATATTTTCCCTTTCTTTCAGAGAAAGTCACATATATTTACTGATTAGCCCACATAAACTTTTATATGATTTATACTATTTTTTTAAATACACATTTATGTTACTTTAATATGGCCCTTATTATATTTTCCATTTAGGAAACAAAGTCATATATAATTTTATTTTTTATTCCAAAGATTATTACGCGAATTAATATTCCACTCATACTACAGAGGTAGTCGAGCAAACATTGACGCCCCTACAGGCTAACCATGTAGGACGGTCCTTTCAGTTTTGGGAAGATTCCATTCGGGTTTTTTCCACCACTAGTTTGTTTTCATGTTCACTTTTATTTTCCTGTTTTTTATATTTGTTTTCCTTATTCTCTTTTCTTCTTGTTCTTCTTAAGTTTTAAATATTTTTAAAAAAATTGGAACATACTTTAAATTCATGAACATTTGTTGAAATTTGAAAACATATAATTTGTTAATAGTTTTCTAGTATTCATGAACATTTCTAAAAATTCAAGATTTTTCATATTCATGAAAAAAACACATTTTTTTAAAAATCCTTGAAGACTTTTAAACTTTGTGTTCATTTTTGAAAATTCATAAAAATTGAAAACCCATTATTTAAGAAAACTATGAATATTTTGCATAATCATGAACAACTTCATATTTAATATTATTGTCTAAATTCATAAACATTTCATCATTTTTTTCTTAAATTCACCAAAAACTGAAATTCTTGAATATTGTGAAATGAAGTTTTAATAGAAAAAAAGAACCAAAAGTAAAAAATCAGCTTAACAACCGATCAAGGAAAAAAATCGCTAGCGTAGTACACATATAGCGCTGTATGGGTCGCGACGTAGAAACTTGCAATCCTGCGTGTAACACGAGCAGGACATCTCTGGATTATCATGGTGGGTTGTTTCAATTTGGTTTTATCAATGTTGGGCTGGGCACAAATTGTCTAGGGCGTGGCGCTGTTTTCTTTGGTTGGTAAGGGCATCTTCAGCCGTTGGCCTCCCAGGACGCATAAAAATCGTCCCTTGTGGGCGAGCCGGCGATACAATCTGCGTTGGGGCGGTTTTGCGCCCAGTCGTCGCCCCAGCTCGCCCCCAGGCGCCGAAATTGGCCCACTTTGCAGCTCAATTTCGGCGAATAAAGGGCCCATATGGGCGAGAATAGGCCCATATTCGGCGTGGTTTCGCCGTGTCTCGGCGTTCAATTATCAACACAATTATTTCTTATCACATATTTCATCATGGAAAAATCAAATACTTCAACAAAATAGTACAACAACAAATAGTTCAATACAAATTATATAGTTCAACAAATAAAAACTCGTATTTCATTACACGGCGTCCCCCTTGAGCCTCTATAGGTGCTCAATCAGATCTTTCTACAGTTGATGATGCACCTATGGGTCTCGAATCTCCTGACGCATACTGAGATAGGCAGTCCAAGTTGCCGGTAGCTGGTGATCAACTTTGGCTAGAGGACCCTGCCTGTAGTATGGTTCAGTGTCAAACACTGGGTCTTCTTGCTCGCTCTCGATGATCATGTTGTGCAAGATGACACAGCAAGTCATAATCTCCCACATTTGATCTTTGGACCAGGTCTGAGCGGGGTACCGAACAACAGCGAATCGAGATTGGAGCACACCAAATGTCCGCTCGACATCCTTCCTGCAAGCCTCCTGAACTTTCGCAAACCAGGCGTTCTTGCCTCCTGCCGCAGGGTTTGAGATCATCTTCACAAATGTCGACCATCTCGGATAGATGCCATCTGCTAGGTAGTACCCCTTGTTGTATTGATGCCCATTGATCTTGAAGTTCACCGGAGGAGAATGACCCTCAACGAGCTTGGCAAAAATAGAAGAGCACTGCAGCACGTTGATGTCATTGTGAGTTCCTGGCATACCAAAGAAGGAGTGCCAAATCCAAAGATCCTGTGTGGCTACCGCCTCAAGCACCACACTGCAACCGCCTTTGGCGCCTTTGTACATCCCCTGCCAACCAAATGGGCAATTCTTCAATTTCTAATGCATGCAGTCGATGCTTCCAAGCATCCTAGGAAATCCTCTTGCTGCATTCTGGGCTAGGATCCGAGCAGTGTCTTCCGCATTGGGTGTTCTCAAGTATTATGGCCCAAACACTGCCACCACTGCCCGACAGAACTTGTAGAAACACTCTATGCTGGTGGACTCGGCCATGCGCCCATAGTCGTCGAGTGAATCACTGGGAGCTCCATATGCAAGCATCCTCATCGCTGTCGTGCACTTCTGGATGGAGGTGAATCCAAGAGCGCCAGTGCAATCCATCTTGCACTTGAAGTAGTTGTCGAACTCCTGGATGGAATTCACAATCCTGAGGAAGAGCTATCGGCTCATCCGATAACGGCGCCGAAATATTCTCTCGCCATGAAGTGGAGCATCGGCGAAGTAGTCGGAGTAGAGCATGCAGTAGCCTTGGAGACGATGCCGGTTCTTTGCTTTCATCCGCCCCGACGCCGAGCCACGGTTGCCAGGGCTTTTCATTGCTCGCCAGCAGCTGGCCGAGGGCGGCGAGCACCATGAGATGCTCTTCTTCCTGGACGTCGGCCGCGGCTTCCTCCTCCAGCAGTGCGGCGAGCTCTTCCTCCTCATCCGAGTCCATCGCCGAGGCAGGCAAAACGCCGAACACCTTGCGCTCGGTAGGCGTGTACCCGCCGTTAAACCACGCCTCCGCGGCCGGAAACGGCGACCGGAAACGCCCAACTGCTGTGGGAGGGGCTGCCGCGGCGAAGCGCTGCTATTTTCCGGCGGGGAATGGCTATCTAGCGGAGTAGGGCGGCGGCCGTCGCCGGGATATAGCTAGTGGTGGTCGAGGGCGCGGGGGGTGCGAGGCGCGTCGGGGGAAGAAAACCTTGACTTTTCCGCTGTCGGTGTGGGCCAGGCGTGCTTTTCCCTAACGTCGGAGCCCTCAACTACTCCCCAGCGTGCCGGGTTCGGCCTGTGACCGCCGGGCGGAAAAAAGGTCCGAATCGGCGATTTTCGACGTCCTGGGGCGCGACTAGGCCGTTTTTTTGGCGCCTGCGCCGAAAAAGTGGTCTGGGGGGCCTTGTTGGGGGCGCGACTGAAGATACCCTAACAACTTGGCTTCTATTTCAGCTGATATTTGTTTTAAGAGGAAGGTGGAATTGTTTGGTGTGTGGCTCTAGTGTTGTTACACACTTTAGTCTCGGTGGCGACTAGTGGAGATTAGGCTTGTTTGTAGCCCGCAAAACCAACTAACCACAAGCAAACAACGCACACGACGAGAAGTAACACAAAGAGCATGCATTTCCTATTCGGCACCTTCAACGCCCATTAACGTACATTTCATTAACGGGCGCCTAAGGCACTCTTACATGGGCCGGCCCATCTACAGTGCCATGGGAAAGATCGTTTCCTGGTTTTGGGAAGCTTCCCAACATTTTTTATTTTATTTTTTCCTGGACCGGTCTTTTTTTTTGTCTTCTTTTCCTTTTCCTTTTTTCTATTTTATTTTTTAAAATGCACGATTTTTTCAAATTTGATGAAACCTTTTTAAAAAAATCAATGTACACTTTTCAAAATTGATGAAGTTTTATTAAAGTTTATCTTTTGTTTTTTCAAAATCGATGAACTATTTTTAAAATTTATGTTTTCTTTTTGCAAAATAGATGAAATTTTATCGAAATTGGTCATTTTTTCCAAAAAAAATAGTGAACTATTTTAAAATATTTGTGAATTTTTCAAGAAAGATGAACTTTTTAAAATCATTGATTTTTTTTCAAAGTTGATGAACCTCTTTCCATGTTCGTGAAACCTATTTTTTAAAATCATGAACTTTTTTAAGAAATTCAAATGCATGACCTTTTTGAATTTTTTTTTCTTTCTTTTGGATTTTCTTGAAAAACATTGGAGGAAGCGAGCGGTCGCTTAGCAGTAGCGAGAGTTAGGTTTTTCTTTTTACGAGTGAGTGAGCGACTCGTGGGCTGGCCCATATGCCAGCGACGGTGCGAGTGCCAGCTCAATAACTGGCGCAAAAGGCGCCAATTAGGAGGTCCAGACACCATGACGAACGGCCCAAAGAACTTGAACATGCAAAAGTCCCGCGTAAAGGTAGGCCCACGCGCGCCCCCCAAAATCCCAATGCACCAAGAACTGACATTCCTAGGGAGCATAGAATTTTAAAACAGTTTTCAGTTCATATTCTTTTAAATCCGCTAATATTTTTTTATCAAATAGAAATCTCGAATACAGCGGAATCGTAGGCAGACATGAGTGACAATGAATCATTCCCTGATCGAGTCTAGGATTTGTAGCATATGTTACATATGTCCTTAAGAATGTAATGAACTACTCGCGAGTCACGGCATAAGCATATGTGGGAGCATATGAATATGAATAGCAATCTGAAAGTTTGGATCTCATACCAATAAAACATAAAGCATCAACTAACATACATAAACAAACACATGGGGGTGACATCGAAGATGTAGATGGTGTTGTTTGTGAAGATGGTGAAGATGAAGATGCTCCCCACAATGCCTTATGTTGGTGACGACGATAATGATGATTTGTACTTTTGAAGATGGTGGATCCAACATGATAAGTTCTGGAAATGAGGATATAGGATTTAATTTTTTGTTTTCCGCCTCCGTGAAAATGGAAAACATTTAGGTCTCCTAAACAATAAAGAAAATTGCTGAAAGGAAGCCAGCTGGGCCCTTATGGACCCGTCAGGGCCAGGGCACGAGTGCCCACTTGTGACCCCGCGAGCCAGCTGAGAATCTACTTTCTCAGCCGGTGAATGGCTGCTGCGTGTAGCAGTCCAGGTTGCTCCCGTAGCCAACACCGAGAACGTTGCAGTAGCGTGTATAGAACCCGATTCGGTCGGCCACCCGTGTGTCCGGCCCGATCCCACACTCGAGCCCGCCGTTGATGATGTTGGTAATCACGCCATACCCGGGAAGCCGGTGGGCGGCCATGTCCACCGCCGTCGGCCACCACTGGCCCGTGATCACGGCGTGGGACGACGGCTTGTTCCCCTGCGGGGTCATCCAGAACCATAGCGCCGTCTTGAATGACACCACCGGGTCCGTCGCCACCAGCTCCGGCTGGTTCAGCAGGTCCACGCTGATGGCGCGGCCCGCCGGCCCGTAGTTGTAGTTGTAGGAGAGCTGGATGGGGCCGCGGCCATAGTACTGCTTGTCGGGCGCGCACGGCCACTCTATCCTGGGCTCGCAGTAGTTGGACGGCGGGTTCCTCTCCTGCTTGAAGCAGTAGCCCCACGAGTAAGGGCCGTCGGGCGCTGTCGGCCACCCGCCGGTGGTCTCGTGGGATGTCTGGCCCAGGAACGCGGCCACCTCCCGCTTCCGCGTGTTGGTGCTGAACGTCGCGCCGGCGAAGGCAGGGAACGCCGCGGCAGCCGCGAGGAACGCGTCGTACGTGTAAAACCCGCGCGCCAGGCACGCCGCGTCGTTGCGGTGGAGGAGCATCCGCTCGAAGAGCTCCCTGGACACGATGGATGCCACGCCCTGGCCGCCGGAAGGAGTGGAGCCGCAGCCGCTGCACTGGCTCTGGCAGCCGGCGCCGCAGTAGTCCGCCGTGCTGCCGCAGAACCCGAAGCGGCTGCAGCAGAGGCAGTTCGCGCACTTGGCGCCGTTGGCCTGCGCGCCGCACATTTGTGCGCGAGCTCCCGTGGTGGCGAGCGCCGCGGCCAGGACGGCCAGGATAGCCGTCGCCGCCGTGGCCAGACTCGGAGGAGCTCTCCGTGTCGACATGGTCTGATGGGTTTCGCCTTTGCTGCTGGACATGCATGGCGCTAAATGTCGCCCTTTTATACACTAGATTACGATTATGATGGGGTTTGTCGATGGAGGAAAGTCGTCGGCTCGTACCTACTGGCCACTGCAACATGGGGCGCCTGTACTTCTTTTGATTCAATAACTTGTCCTAGACCGCATCTTTAAATCTTATAATTTGAAGTCAGAGTACGAGGATTAGCAGCCGGCCATGTGAGTGAACTGGCGATCTGTTTACAACTTATTAGGGGCTGCGATCCGGTTGCTGAAAGCTATAAACAACGAAGCCCTGTTTGACATGGACGAATATTAAAGGAATTTCATTGTAGGTACTAACATGTCAAAGATGCTAGCCTACATAATCTGCGGCATCAGATCGACAGATGCTTGGAAGTAGACACAGAACTAAGAATTCATGTGATTCCACCCCTTTACTTTTCTAGTCCCGTGGATTATCGTGATCCCCAAGTATCCAAGTACAAGAGTATCTACAGGCGCATAGGAAAAATCTAACCCTCACACGCATCCGCGGGCAGTGATCGGGCACTCCTCAAATCAACACAACTACATCCGGACATCTCATACTAGATTGTCAAATCCATACAAAAGCATGCAAACTTAAAAACCTGCATACTACATAGAGATCTAGCTACTCCTCGTCGGAGATGTCGACAATCTTCAGTTGCAGCTCCCGAGCCTCCGACGCCTTTGGCTGCTCCGCTCTGGCCTCATCCTCCTCTATCTCTGTCTCGAGTTCGGCAAAGAGCGCGTCGGACGCCGCCTGCTCCTGCTGAAGGAACTACTCGTTGGCCTTCACGTAGGCCTCATCCTGGATGGACTTCAGGATGGCATGCTGCTCCGCCATCTCCGCGGCTTGGGCGACGGTGAACTCCGCCTCCGCCATGTTGAAGCCCTGCTCCGGCAGCTCCGCCTCGTCCTCCTCCTGATCCGCCTCCTCCATCGGCTCCGGCTGATGATGCTCCTTGTTCTCCTCCGGCTGCTGCTCCTCATCCTCCTCCGGCTCCGGCGAGTCTGGAGGCAGCCTGCAGCGATGCGAGCGGCGCCGTGCCTGGATTTCCTCCACAATCTGCCTCCGGCGCTCGGGCGTGAGCATAGCGTACGTGGTGATCAGCCACCGGAGAGCGGGGGGAGGAGGCGGACAGGCTCGGGTGGCGGCAAGGAGAGGGAGGAGGTGGATGGGCTAGGGTTGGGGGACGGTCGGTTTAAATAGTCGGATTTGATCTCGGGCGGTGAGCCGGAGCGGCGCCACGCGGCGTTCACACCGCGACGGCGGAGGAGGCGTCCGTCGGACCGCCGAGTTTCCGGATAAGTCCACGTGGGACCCCATCGTCTGTCCTTACATGGCAGACGTGTCCAGGCGCCCCATATTTGACCTGGATATAAGGGGTGCCGGTCAGCCCGGGCCTTTGAGGCCCGTTTGAGGGGGGCCATCTGGGCAAAAAAATCATGACCGGTTAGTGACCAGGCGGCCCGCCCAGACGTATGAGGCGGGTGAGAGCATCTATAACCAGCCTCCTATACTATAAAGGAGTAAATGGTTGAGTATTCTTCGGAGGAGTATATTTGCTCCTCAAGAAAACAGAAAAGTGTCGTTTCTAACCGAACCTATACCTAACTCCTAAAAAAACACAAATTCGGTGCAAATTTCATTCAAACTCCTTCATCAAACTCGATTCAATAAGTTTCATAAACTATTTTACACAAGTTAAACAAAATTTAAACTAGATTGCATAAAAGTTAAAGAAACTACTCATTATCGCTCTTGTTTATGAACCTTTCCCGTTCCGATTCGGTCATGGTCTCCTCACCCGGTCTACCGCCACGCCTTGGCCCTTTTCGCCGACACCACCTTGGCCCGTTCCATCACCACCGCCATCGCCATGTCCGTCACCGTTGGAGCCGGAGTCGCCGCTGGAGCAAAGACAAATAATCGGCGCCGCATCTGACTTGTACAGCTCGTACAACCGACGCTCCTCCTCGACACGCTCTAGGTACATGCGGCGAAGCTCTGTCATGTGCGCCTTGCCGGCTTGCTCTGCCTCAAGGTGCTCGCTGGCCTCCAGGTCTTCCAGCATCTCTGTATGGTGGCAACCCAGGGTTGACCGGAGTCAAATGCGGTAAGTTATCGGGGAAGATGAACCGCGTCGTGAAGGCGCTCCGACATTATGTCGTACTCCTGCATTGCCTACACCGCCGATTGGAATGATCCGATCCAAATCTTCTCGTGGATTCGCGTCGGTGATATCCACAACCCACGTCCCTCA
Organism: Triticum aestivum; assembly: GCF_018294505.1. NCBI lineage: Eukaryota > Viridiplantae > Streptophyta > Magnoliopsida > Poales > Poaceae > Triticum > Triticum aestivum. The sequence goes on from NC_057806.1 coordinate 599,095,527, forward strand.
CACCCACTACTGCACCCCCGAGGTATTTCCTCTGCGGCTGGAGCAGGGGTGGGAGTCGAGGAAGTGGAAAGCTCCATTGTGAGAGGAGGAAGCACTGCCGTGACCACGGGCTCGAGACTGTGCGTGGCGGCGTGGATCCGTGATTCTGGTCGGCGACGGGGAGCGACAACTGAGTGGTTGGGGTGGGCGTGGTGAACAGGCATTTTCCACTTATTGCTTTGGTGTTGATGGCAACACAATTAGTGTACTAATTGTGTGCTTGAGCTACTCAGGTGTATCTACATTGTATAAGACGGTTCTTTACCACTCCGGAAGGAAAAGATGGCGATTGCGAGGAATGCAAAGACGGCCAACGGTCGATCCTCGCCATCTCTTTCGGTTCTCATCGTCGTGCTCCTTCATGGCGAGGGCCATCACCAACATCTGCTGCCGATAGTTCTCAAGCAGCATCTCAACATCCGTGTCGTTCGAGTCGGACAAATCCTCGAGCAAAAACCTCTCGCGAGAGCTCAATTCCATCTAAAATCACAAATATGAATGCCGCATGAACCAACTATGCATATCGCATCCGAAAGCACAAGCACAAGTACTCACAAGCGGCTCGGGGCGGTGGCTCTGCGGCGGTCGATCCCGGGGCGGTGACGGGGAGCCGGTGAAGCGGCTAGGTGGAACCGGATGAGGAGCGCCCCGGCGGCGTGATTCCCTCCGTAGATATGGCCGGAATCGCTAGCGGCGGACGGGCGAAACCGATGGCAGGCGGCTGCGGAAGGGGGTGGGGAACGCGCGCGGGCTGAAATGCCCCTCCCGCCAACCGCTTTTCTGAGATACAGGGCACTGTCGGGTCGACAGGGAAATCTGTGTTTTCGCGGGTTGGGGGTGGGATTTTACCGCGCCCCTCGATTTTTTTAAGCTTCCGACACATTTACAGTGTCTGATCGAGCGTATTTTTCGCGTGGACCCGTATTTTGACGGTTATTTTGCGGGTTGGGGCATTATACGAGGTCTGTTAGAGATGCTCTTACAGGGTAGGGTGTGCGTGTGTATATTTATATGGATGAGTGTATGCGCGTATATAAGAGTGCTTGCATGTGTACTATGTTAAAAGAACACTCGCGTTTGTAAAATATTAATTATAGATGTTCCACCATTGCGGAGGTGTTACCAAATTTGCTGAAAAAGAATGCATTTGGCAACACACTGTGGCTGCCCTTAGGTTATTTTCATCTAAAACGTCACTTATAAACTGCATACTGGTAGAAGTTTAGAAAACAGACTATAAAATCAGCTTTTCCTTGAGCATCAATGCTTATTTCTATAGCAAGGCGACTAACTAAAAATTGGTCCTCTACAATTAAGCACTGGTACTTGAGTAAAACATTTTCAGCTAAGCACCTCTCCAGGAACTTTGCATTGCACATAGCCTTGAACTCACCAGGGTGTTAGTAACGCTACTTTGCTGGTCGTGAACATCCAATTCTTGCCTCAATGAGCCATTCTAGGCCATGTGAAACTTTTGAAACTACTAGATCCAGATGTTTGCCTTCAAAAAAACTAGATCTAGATGAAGCCGTATGAGATTAATTACCACTATGACGCACAAGGTTCCTGAAATGGACCGGCCATGGCCAATAAGCTTCGTCTTTTTTTAGTTCCAGAAAATAAAACGTTAACGAATTTAAATAATATTTTCAATTTAAAATAACGTGTTCCTGATTTTAGAATATATGTTTGTGCATTTAAAAAATGTTTATGAATTCCTTAGATGTTAACAAGTTTTAAACGTTAATTTGAAAAACGCCCTAAATTTAAGGAAAACACTGGTTACAAATGTTATGAGGTGTTTGCAGTTTTTTTAGAAATTTTTAGTGAAATTATAATTTGAAATGGAAAAAAAGAAACCCTGAAATATTGAAAAGAGAACAGGTAGAAAGGAAAATAAAGCTGAAACATGTTTACGAATTCCTTTATTGTTAACTAGAGAAACCTGAATTAAACAAAAAAAATGTTACATGGGCTGGTCTATGTAGCAGTTTGCGTATGTGATCTAGCGACGACACGTCGAAAATGTGATGACTAGGTTTGTCCGTTGAAACTTTTCTTTTCTGAAAAACTTTCGATCAAATCATCTTCAATTATGCAAGTACAACAATCACAAGAAATAATAAAAATTACATTCAGATCCGTATGCTACCTAGTGCCGACTACAGTTATGTAGGAAACATACCTCCATATGTCCACTGACGATGCTAGACGCACCACCAAAACGGGGGCTAGACGGGAAGAACCTTATTTCATCTTGAGGGAGCCACCGAATTTTCGACGACTTTTCAAGAAGGACAAAAAACCTAACAAAACTCAAAAAAACATCTAAAAACAAAGTCTTCTAAACAACAATGATCGGGATCCATCGAGCCCCCATTACTCTAAGGCCACAGGACGGGGTGGTTCCATAAATACTTTTGTCAAGTTGAAACCATTGACCTTTCTAAAAGAAAAATAAAAACTGTAACCACGACAGTTATGATGATCATCGGCACTGCCACCTATAATTTCGAATTGTTACGATCTTTCTACTGTAGCATTCTTCCAGAAAGACGTCTAAACACTAGTAAGATTTAAAATTCAGATTTGTTGGACGCTTCTCATAAAAAAAAGACACCCTTCAAAAATTATGAGATGCTGCTTATTATGGCGTGCACACGGTATTCTTTAGTAAAAGGCAAAAGAATAGTCGAAAATACAAAGGTGAACACGGGTGCACGCGCATCCATGTGAATAGTAAATTCATAAAAAAATACTAAAAAAACTATTAAAATATCTGAAATTTCGTAGTATGAATCTTAGTCGATCATTCTACTCACGTGTGAAGTTTCATGATGTATTAATACCCATGGTATTCTTAGTGAAGAAAATAGAAATGCGACCATACTTTTCGTTAAACAGCGTTTTTTAATATAGCTTCAATTTTGTCATTTTTGCCCAGATTACCACAGATATGATTTCTTCTTGAAACTTCATATGCAAGTATACTAGTTGACTATATATATTTAAAAAAAATCGGATTTTTTTGATTTTTATAGCATTTTTTTGAATTTACTATTCATAAAGGGTAAGCGTGCATCCATGTTCATCAAATCCGCGTCCAAAGAATAGTTCGCTTTGTGCTCACCAAGCAGCTGCGTGCCTCTCACTCAGCACACCTCGACCGCTTATGTAGACCAGCTCCCTGCCCAGTTTCCGTCAGCCAGGCGAGGTGGGACTAATCCAAACGCTCAGCTCCCCCGTCTGTGCTGTCTTCTGCTCCCGACCGCACCAGCAAAGCCCACACAAGGGGCGCCCATGGCCCAAATAAAGTGAACCGTGTGGGTCCGTGGTGTTGTGAGGAGTTGCTCCGTTGGGCTTTGCTTCGCGCATGGATTTGATCTGTGTACGCATGGTCGCTTCGTCTGTTATTTTTTTTTCAGATTCAGACTCGTCTCACCTTTGTTCGTGAGTCGTGACCATGAAGATGAAGAAACCATGCACCGATCTTGCAGGGGGAAATGGGTCCTGCACAGGTATCTTGGGCCAAATGTTGCTGTAAACTTGTGCCGGTGCGTGCTAGGAAGGCTGATATGATCAATCCATCCATCAATGGTTGGTGCTAGGGGTGGACTAACGAGCAGCTCGGCTCGTTAAGCTCGTACTCGTTAAGCTAATGCTCGTTAAGATTAACGAGCAGAAAACCCTGCTCGGCTCAGCTCGTTTGAACCTTGTTAGGCTCGCGAGCGCTCGTTAACAGATTATAATGTGTTACGATATACATAATGAATGTGTAGGTGTGGTTTTCAAGATGAAATGCGGTGACCACAAAAAGAAACGCAGTAGTTCGTTGCCTCATATGTTGATTAGATTGAATAGATGGGCTAAGGTTCTATAAAAGTTTGTCACGTAAGATGAAATTATGTGTTGTGTTAGGCTGGTTGTAATGGGGAGTATCATATACTAGTATCATACATATGATACAAGTCTATGATACTACATCCCTAATGCATAGTATCATATGTTAGTATCATAGAGGACTACATTTATTGCCATGCATGACACAAAGTATCACATCATTTAATATGATACGGTATCATGATATGATACTCAAGCCTCTCTTTCTTCATTTAATTCTATGCCACTTCATCAAAATTGCTTAGTTGGCATGTATGATACTACCTATGATACTCTCATTACGGGCAGCCTATGATACTCTCATTACCGCATGGGCAAACTACAAGACCAGCTACTCCTCACGGAGTAGAGTAGCAACTATGGACGGCCGGATCTGTACCGTAGTTACGTGGTTTTACTATCAAGTCGGCCACATGTTGTTGCCGCACTTCACCACACCGGCAGACCACGCCGTACCACCTACACCCCGTTTACCATGTGTGTTTGCCGGTGGCGCAAATAATTGGACCATCGATCACGGAGCATGACTGTTTCCTTGCGCGGAAATCAACGTCGGGTCAGTGGAGCAAACACTCCCAACCCGGCCCACGGCCACGGAGCACCCAGCAGGAGCGGCACAACTCGTGCAATAATTCGTGACACCGTCACCACCATCATCAAGGCTATATGTATGGCTACTCTACAAGCTTGCTGATGCGGAGCAACTGCCATCGTGCACGCGCAATCATCACACCGGCCGGGTTCAATTCGGTTCAATTCAAACGCGCGACGGTCCACTAGGTTGTACTCGTACGCACGTACGTAGGCGAGGCCGGCTCACACTGTCGTGCCCCGTGAGGCGCCATGACCAATCCCGTCCCTTTGGCTGGCTTGCACCGTACTGCACGAGGAGAGGGCGAGCTCCCTAATCGCAAGCAAAGAATCAGACAAAGCTGCTTGTTTACCAGTATACCGGTTTAGTAGCGGTTGTTTTAGAAAAAAAGAAAGAAATAAAGAAAGAAAGAAAGGAGACGTCCACTTAGTCCACGACGGCCGCATACGTAGACGCGCCAACGACGTGCGGAATGCGCTTACCGCAGCAGCGCCCGCCGGACCAGCTCAGCTCAGCTCACACCGCTGCGTCTCACTCCTGGTTCAGTTGCGCACAGCTCAACTCCAGTGCTGTGCAGTGCAGTGCGCCCGACAACCGGCCGGTTCGCTTTATGTCGATTTTGCATCGTCTCCATCCGCGTATTTTATCCTTGTATCGAATGGGCTGGATAGGGACCGTGGTATTCTTTATGCAATACTTGGAAATGACACCTCGCACCTGGAGACTACGTACTTAATTCGTTTCGGCAGATTTGGAACATTCATGGACTTCTACTTCTACACCGTTCAGGTGATTACATGGCGTCCAGCTGTGGCACGAAGCTTTCCGGCCGTGTAACGACCATGGCACTTGGCAGCAACGTACCATGCAAGCTCCTTCGCATTTGACTTTTTTTTTTTGCGTTGAAACGTTCATCATGAGCGCCTCACTAGAAACTTTTGACGGGTGGAAACCATTCTTGACCGGATCCAGATTCACAACTTCTGTTCATATCACACACGAAAAGCCACCCGTCATGTGACGCCGTCCAGGGCGGGTTCACCTTTGCCGGTGCCAACCCAAACACATTGACCAAATCAACCATGCACCACCTGATAACAAGCATCTGCCACACCACAGGCAGGACGGCTCCCAATCAGCCACGTTCCGGTCTTCCTTCAGTGATCAACATTCGGACGATAGTCTGCATTACATGATCGACCCTAGGACATGATCCACACACACACCAACATCAAAATCTCGTTACAAAAGAATCATGAGACATCACACTCCCTTGGTGCCAACCACTGAGACTGACTTTTAAAATCTACTAGTAAGTTGCCCGTGCGTTGCAACGGAGATCAAATTTTATATTGTTCATTCAAAGTGCTATGGAAGGCGAAGTTCAAACATAACAAAAAAATATTGAAGAATGATGACAAATATATGAATGAGTGGAAATTTAAACCTAGTTCATACATAAGTATACCACATAAATTAAAAAACATAATTGCTTCTACAAATTTTGTCAATGTCTCCTTTCACACGGCATAACAGAACTACTACGTGAGTACATCTTTGTACACAATATTCTTAGTAATTCCCCAATAAAAAAAGTGCTAGCTCAGCAAAGATGCCTACTGTATGACGAACACTCCATCTATCAAATGGAAAGTGAAATAACTGAAGTATGAGCTCTTTCAAATTTATAAAAACCCATCATTTACATTATAGGATGACAAATCAATTGATTGTAAGATAATGCCTAGAACACGGTGAGAAGCCAAGCAACATAGCTACTTATCAATAGCTTCGTAAATAATTGAAGGCTTAAAATGCCAAAGAACAGGAATGCCTAGAAGGTGCCGCTTCCTGACCAAAATTATCCCTTAATAATCTTGCAGGACCTTACAATGAACTGAGCACAAATTTGGAGTACGGAATTGGCCATGATTGTAACGTACATATATTGGACTGAATGTACACGGTATACTACAAAAAATAATGTGAATGAACTACAAACTACTCTGTTTTGCATTGTTGGGAACGGACATAGTGGTTCGAGGTAGTTGGCACCAGGGCCGCCAGGAACGATTAGCTCGCCACCGGCAAAATTCCGCGTGCCTGCAACACCCAGTCCGGCTCATGGTTGTTCTGCCACTGGTAGCCTCCATGGGCAGCACGGCTATCGTCTCCGTCTCCAACGGCCTACACGGCCAGATCTAGATGGGGAGAAACCCAGGCAAGCTTGAAGGAAATCCAATTTATTAAGCGGAGGTGCCCCCAATCAAATCAACTCCGGCAGCCACCGGGAAAGTGAGGGGAGGGGCTGACGGCGAAGAATTTGGGAGGGGGTTCTCGATGGTTCGGTTTCTTTCGCGAGAGAAAAAGATTACTCGTCAGCGCCGCATGTGTTTCGGACAACTTCTTCAGAATACATCTCATGTGCGGGGTGTTTAAGTGGCTCGTGGGCAACTCACAGCCATAGATTCTAGATTCGACGATGCATACGGTACGAAGGCAGGCACACCATCACCACCAACTCGCTTTTTATAGGAGTAGATAGATCAGTGTCCATGTTTACATTTTCTCACTCGACCTGCTCGCCTATGAGGTCAAGGCCTACTAACAAGAAGGAGATGCCCTGGAACAGCAGGAAGTAGAAGTGTATACCCTGTTTCGTCAGCAGGCTGCGAGCGGCGGCCGTCAGCAGGAGCAGCGACAGCGCCAGCTCCTTCTTGTAGATCCGGTTGTGCTTCTTCTGCTTCTTCCCTTCCTTCCTCGGGCTCGCCTGCTCCTCCTTCAGCACCATCAGCGCCTCCAGGCTCGGCGCCGACCCGGTCTTCTGCTGCTGCCGCAGCTCCCTGGGCGGCGCCGCCGCCGCCAGGGAGATGAGGTCGCCCTCCGACGACCGGCCAGACTTCTTGGTCACCACCCACTCGTAGGCGCTCCCGAGCTGGAACAGGCCCGAGATCATGGCGTTGAACTTGGTCACCGACATGGTGTTCTCGAAGAGCAGGTACGGGATGATGAAAGGGACCGACTTTGGGGACGGCAGGATGTTGAGCAGGGACATGAGGGCTGGGATGTAGCACACGACCCAGTCGGGGAGCTCGGCTTCGGGCACAAACATCGTCATCGGGAGGATGATGCAGAAGAGCGTGAAGGAGTAGAATGGTAGTATCAGCTTCCGGAGCAGGAAGAAGAGGAAGATCAGGTTGAATTTCTTCCACACCGAAATCTGCAGTAAAATAAAACGGAGTTAATACATAACTAAATTGATGCTATATTAGAGAGAGGTACATAATTTTCATGATAACAGATAAAGAAAGTAAACACAGTTACCTTTTAAACTCCTGCATTCTTACACAAATTATAACAATTACATTTGAAACACCGTCACGAATTTAAATTTCTGCATTCTAATAGCAAGTACACCACGGTGTTATATACTACCTCTGTAACTTAATGTAAGACGTTTTTGCAGTTTAATTTGAACCGCAAAGATGTCTGACATTAAGTTACAGAGGGAGCACTTGTATTGCAGTGTGCTGAACAGCTGAAGGCAAATGATGACGAAGCATATTCAAAGTGTAACCTAAGCAACCGCCACAAAATGCGAGAAGAGCATGCTGAATTGGGTGTTTACATACTCTCAATTCAAAAGAAGTAACATTTCAGAGTTTCCGCCAGCAATTTTAAGATTAGTGGAGCACGTCTCACGTGCCACATCTCAGTTAGCTTATAGCACTATCTAAATAGTAGTAGTGTGCAAGAAAACGAGCATAACAACACCTTGGACTTGATGATGTCCGGTATGCAAAGCCTGAATAGCTGCATTGGACCGGAATGCCACCGATGTTGCTGCTTCCTGTAAGCCTCGTATGACTCTGGCAGTTCGCATTGGCACTGTCGACATTAAGACAAACATTTCAGCTCAATTGAAATGGTGCGCACAACTTTCAAATAACCTATTCAGAAGAAATTGTTCATGACAATACCTCGACGTCGTTCAGGAAGATAAACTTCCAGCCATGGAGATGCGCCCGAACGGCAATGTCCATATCCTCCACTGTTGTCCGTTCCATCCACCCGCCGGACTCCTCCAGCGCCTTGATCCTCCACACGCCGGCGGTGCCATTGAACCCGAAGAAGTTTAAGAAGACACCATTCACCTGCTGCTCCACCTCAAAGTGGAAGCAAAGATTTATGTTCTGCAACCGGGTCAATAAGTTTTCATCCTTGTTCACAAACGACCATCTCGCTTGCACCAGCCCCAATTCATCGTTGTCCTAACAACAGCAACACAATTGACAAATCAGAACTGGAATCCTAAAACCATAGACGATTGATAACAATAAAAGTAGTAGCACAAACATTCCCCTGAATCTACCTTGAAATGTGGCACGGTGCGCTTTAAAAAGTCGGGGTTTGGCTGGAAGTCAGCGTCAAAGATGGCAACAAATTCGTAATCCTTGACGTAGCTGCAGGCCATGGCCGACTTGAGGTTCCCGGCCTTGTACCCGTCCCTGAGCACGCGGTGCCGGTACAGGATCCGGGCCCCGGTCTGCTGCCACTTCGCGACCTCCTCCCTGATGAGCGACTGCGTCGTCGGGTCGTCGGAGTCGTCCAAAACCTGAACCAGGAAGTTGGACCTCGGCCAATCGAGGTTGCAGACGGCCGCAATTGATTGCTGATACACCTGCACGACGAACAATGGGTGGTTACGAGGCTGCGAATTTGGAAGGGGATTAATGGTGCGGCCTGAGAGCGAGCGACACTGACCTCTTTCTCGTTGCACATTGGTATCTGGACGAGCACCATGGGGTAGTAGCCGGCGTCGGGGTCCTCGGCGTCCGGCAGCGCCGGGGACCTGAGCCTGGGCTTGATGCGCTTCACGGTGATGTAGAAGCTGCCGAGGCACTGGATGAGGCGGTCGGCGCTCTGGATGAGGAAGAGCACGACGCAGGCGTCGGTGAGGAACTGGAGCAGGGGCGCGAGGTAGGCGGCGCGGAGGCGCAGCCAGGAGGCGTAGAGCGACTCGACGCCGATAATGGGGAGGGCCAGGGCGGAGGCGGCGAGGTCCCAGCGGTGGAAGCGCGCGGCCAGCTCGACGGCGAGGAGGAGCAGGGAGAGGAGGAGGAAGGCCCTAATGAAGGCGTAGAAGCGGGAGCGGAGCACGGGGCTCTCGCGAGCCGGGCCGGGCGCGCCGGCGTCGGCATCGGTGCGGCCGTCGGCCACGCGGCGCCTGGCGGCGGCGCCGAGGGTGACGGCCGCGGAGGCCAGCGAGGCGAGGCAGCCGGCGGCGCGGTGCGCCTTGAGGAGCAGCACCCAGGTGATCTGCTTGGCGTTCTTGCCGCGGCCGCCCTTGCGGCGGGCGGCGCCGGAGACGAGGAAGTCCTCGTCCTCGGCGTCCTCCGGGGAGATCTCGGAGATGGACCAGTTGGGGTTCTCCATCTTGACCACCACCGGCGTGCCCCGGTAGGCGCCGGCGCCGGCCCTAGCGCCCCATAAGCCGGTCCACGGCGCCATGAATGGCCGGTCCGAGAACCCAACCCCCGCCCTCCCTCCGGCCAAGGGCCTGGACCTTTCGTTCCCCCCGCCCCCAAATTAGACGCCCACTCCACCACACACTATTCCTGGCCCCCGGCGCCCCCTTCCGTCCTCCCTCCTTTCCACCCCTCCCAACTCCAACTCCACCACCGCCGCCGCCGCACACCAATCTACCACCTCAGAACTCCACTGTGCGAGTGCGCAGCTCACTCCACTGCCATTAGAGCTTTAAGAAGAGGAGGGCGGCGGGCAGAGGACGAGGGCGGACGGGCTGGGAACAGCTCGACGCGTCTCCAGAGACAGACAGACAGAGGGAGAGGGAGAGGGAGAGGGAGAGAGATCGGCCCGGCCGTGGGGGCAAATATTTTAGGGCGCTTCCTTCCTTTGTCTTTCCCTGCGTTAATTCCCCTTTTACTTCGCCGCATGTCCTTTTACCCCCCCTAATTTATTCACTTACCTTCCTTTGCACTCCTGCTGCTGTGCCGCTGCCGCTGCCGGAGATAATTACGGTGAGAAATTCACGCGTTTCCTGTGGTTCAGCTCTCTGGTGGGATCCATCATGCAATTGCATTGCATGGCACCAGCCTCGGCTTTACGCTTGGGTCTGTCTAGAATACATCTAGATATGACATAATTATGTCACATCTAAACTGATATTCACTTTGTTTGTGGTTTATTTTTTTGTCTTTGTTACTTTTTTGTTTCTTGTTGCTGCATATGTATTTGTGGGAGCTTAGATATGACATCCTAAAAAAACATCTAGATGTGAATTAGTCAAACTGTTACACTTTGGTCCATGCTTTCCAACAAAATAAAGCCCGTGCATGTTTCACCCTTTTGTTTACTATATTTTCATGTCCGTAAAGTCTTATCATCCATTGTGCTCGCTTCCTTGTTCAAGTTTCCGGAGTACCCACAGGTTTTATTTTGACTTTTTTACGTTTTCAAGTAGTAACTTCTGTGGGTAAGCTATACTAAACTTGGGTTGGATTTGGTCGCAAAAGATGGCAATGACTGTATTTGCTCGTCTCTCTCTCTCTCTCTCTCTCTCTCTGACACGAGAGGAACAGTGTGAGTGTGACGTAGTGTACTTTGGGGGTTCCTCGCATCTGGCAAGAACTTCCCTCCAATATTTTGTTTTCAGAGAATGGTCCCTGAGTATTTTTTGGAGAAAATTTTCAATTGACGCCGCTGCCGAATAATAGTACTCCCTCTGTATCCATATTAATTGTCATTTTTTTTGCAGGGATATTAATTATCGCTGATTTAGTACACTAAAACTAATATGGATTGCGGAGAGTATGTATATTCATATTACTTTCTTTATTATTTCAGTACTCATACATGTATAAAGAAATAATGGTTGGAAATACATGTTGGTAATTGATTACAAATGCACAAGGAATTAAGAAGCTCATACTATAAATATGTAATATTATAGCATACATGTGCTAGAAAATATCCAAAAACTTGCTACTGCATTAATATGGAGTGGAAAATGTATGTTCGAAACAACACACGATCTCAAAATCTCAAATTTTCAACAAAGTTTCAATTCGACATCTCTATGGACAATCTACGTTTGAAACAACACAAACTAGTACATGTCTCCACGAACAACAACCGTTAGAGCAACGGATGTCACTTTATTTTAGTCATGTGGAACATCTACAAGCAATGGTCCAAACACTCTTTAGCAACAACAAGAACAACCTAACATTGAGTTGCGAGCTTTGTATTTGGTGATGATATATATTCGGATGGAAAACATGAGAGGGAACTCCTTTGATGGTAATGTGCATGTGGATCCCTAGTATTTTCGCATGTTCATTTGGAAAATAGGTCACACGGTAATTGAAAATCAAATTATTCTAGATTGAGAGTTGCTACATGTGCGATGTGTACCATTGGTCATATTTCCTGTATGGCGATAATTATGGTGAGAAAATCACGTGTTTCCTGTGGTTTAATTCTGATGTGGGATCCATTATGCAATTGCATGGTACCTCGCCTTTACACTTTGGTTTGTGCTTTCGGAAAAAAAAGTTTGTGCATTTTTTCATCCTTTTATTTTTCTTGTCGTCTATCACCCATGTCTTTATGAAAGTGCTAAAAATATGGCTATGGATTTTTTTAATGGTAAAGCGAATGTTTCTTAGGCAAATTATGTGTCGCAAGCGTGGCAATGCCCTTCAGCAAGCATGGCAAATCTTAGCTAAGTAATTGAACATTACAGAATTTATCATGCTTGTTTAAGGAAATTGCCATGCTGTGACACCTTTAATGTGCCATGTTTAAAAACCTGACGTCAGATTTATAGCATGATCCCTTTCTTTATTCATTTTTGTAGTAACCATGATTATTTCAACGGTTTTCTTGCTTGCGCTGATTGTGTCTTACAGATGACAGATTTCGAGTAACTTCTGTGGGTAAACTACTAAACTTGGGTTTGATCTGGTCCTTCTGGCGAAAAGATGGCAGTGACTATATTTGGTCCTTTCTCTCTGACACTACTGGAGGAACAAGGTTTCCCACGTTTGCCAGAAACAACCCTCCACCTTTAATTTTCAGAGAATTTGTCCCTGCGTAACACAATGTTGGGTCAAAATCTGATTTGTATTTTTGGGGGACAACTCGTTGGAGAAATTTTAATTGATGCCTCTGCCAAATAATAGTACTACACATTCATATTGGTTTCTTAATTATTTCAGTGACAACTTATACATGTACAAGGTATAAAAAGGTGCTAGAAAATGTAGCTGGTAATTGCTCATAAATGCAGAAGGAATCAAGGAGTACATACTAATATCGTTTTGCAAGATGTTTTAGTTGGGCTTGAAAAAACGATATTATATTGTAGAACGGAGAGAGTAGTTATCGAGGACATTTACTTTCGGTGACTATTATACATATAGAAAATATATTTAAAAGCCTAGTTTTATCAATATAAAAATGTATGTTCGAAACTACTCACCATCTCAAAATACCAAATTTTCGTCAAGATGTACTGCCATGCTATATGGACAATATGCGTTTGGAACCATACAAGTTATCACATGTGTCCGCAAACAACAAGCACTAGAGCAACAGAGGTCAATTTGTTTAGTAATGTGGTACGTCTAGACAAACAATCTTTAGCAACAGTAATAACAACTTAACATTGAGTTGCAAGCTTCGTATTCAATCATGAGAGTGAACCCCTTTGATGGTAAAGTGCATGGACATCCCTAGGTTAAAATCAAGAGGCACAAATTCCTCAATACATGCGGGACTATGCTTGAGCCGCATCGCAGTGGTGCACTCCGTGCGACTATAGTTTGCCTGATGACCTGCCTCTCTATTTTGCTCTTGACATATCTTTTGTGGAGTAAACTCCCTACCAGACATTAACGATCTAATCTCTAAACCAGTTGTCCATAAGCCGCACGATCCATGCCAACGCTTGACGGGGTCAACAAGGCCTCCAAAGAATGCAAGTGAACAATGACCAGAAGGGTAGTTCGTTGGATGGCAAGAGCCATACCTTGCATTAGATCATGAATCTCCGCCTCCATAGCACCATTATAGTGAAAGAAAAATGATACATTGTAAAGATCGTGTCTCCACATCATCATACCAACCGTCGCTAAGCCATCCTCCAGGAAGAAGGAGACATCAACAGAGAGGGCGACATGGTCCGCCAGTGGCGGAGGCCATGGGATAGCGGGCACCAATGGCTTCACTTGATGCATTGTCCATTCTACATTTCCCCTTTTAGCATTTCTTCGACTAGGTACTTTCAAGCATGCCCGTTAGACTTCCAACAACTGTCCTAAAACTATAGCGTTGCGTCAACACGTGGTACCTCCTTGTCATGCAAAAATTCATTACGAATGTGACACACATGCCAGCCGAGCATGATGACTTTATCTCGCATGGATTCAGGACACTGCAACAACACATTCAACATCCACTCCTCTTTGTTATCAACTAACAAGTTGTCTCATGGGAGGTCCCGAACCTGGCGCATGTGTAGCCACAAGTGCTTGAGAAGAACCCTTGTTCTCCTCTCTGCATAGGCCACATGTGGCTCGTTTGGGGTTTGCGCCTTACAAACCGAGGTGACTAGAGCACCCGACGCTATCTACCAAGCCATGTTGGAAATATGCCATAAAGGCAATAATAAATTGGTTATTATTATATCTCCTTGTTCATGATAATCGTTTATTATCCATGCTAGAATTGTATTGATAGGAAACTCAGATACATGTGTGGATACATAGACAACACCATGTCCCTAGTAAGCCTCTAGTTGACTAGCTCGTTGATCAATAGATGGTTACGATTTCCTGACCATGGACATTGGATGTCGTTGATAACAGGATCACGTCATTAGGAGAATGATGTGATGGACGAGACCCAATCCTAAGCCTAGCGCAAAGATCGTGTAGTTCGTATGCTAAAGCTTTTCTAGTGTCAAGTATCATTTCCTTAGACCATGAGATTGTGCAACACCCGGATACCGTAGGAGTGCTTTGGGTGTGCCAAACGTCACAACGTAACTGGGTGGCTATAAAGGTTCACTACAGGTATCTCCGAAAGTGTCTGTTGAGTTGGCACGAATCGAGACTGGGATTTGTCACTCCGTGTAAACGGAGAGGTATCTCTAGGCCCACTCGATAGGACATCATCATAATGTGCACAATGTGACCAAGGAGTTGATCATGGGATCATGTGTTATGAAACGAGTAAAGAGACTTGCCGGTAACGAGATTGAACAAGGTATCGGATACCGACGATCGAATCTCAGGCAAGTACAATACCGCTGGACAAAGGGAATTGTATACGGGATTGATTTAATCCTCGACATCGTGGTGCATCCGATGAGATCATCGTGGAACATGTGGGAGCCAACATGGTATCCAGATCCTGCTGTTGGTTATTGGCCGGAGAGTTGTCTCGGTCATGTCTGCATGGTTCCCGAACCCGTAGGGTCTACACACTTAAGGTTCGGTGACGCTAGAATTGTTATGGGAAATAGTATGTGATTACCGAAGGTTGTTCGGAGTCCCGGATGAGATCCCGGACATGACGAGGAGCTCCAGAATGGCCCGGAGGTGAAGATCGGTATATTGGACGAAGGGTATTGAAGTCCGGAATTGTTCCGGGGGTATCAGGTGATGACCAGCGTGTCCGAAAGGGGTTTCGGAGGCCCCGACAAGCGTTGGGGGGCCTTATGGGCCAAGGGGAGAGGGCACATCAGCCCACTAAGAGGCTGAGCGCCCCTCCCACCCCATCTCACGTAACCAGGAGAGGTGGGGGCGCCACCCCTAGGGCAGCCGTCCCTCCCGGCTTGGGGGGCAAGTTTCCTAGGGGGTGGGGGTGCCCAAACCCATCTAGGGTTTCCCCTGTGGTCGCCGCCCCTCCCCTAGGGAACCCTATAGGGCGTCTCCCCCTCCTCCCTTCCCCCTATATATAGTGAGGGAGAGAGAGGACAGCCGCACCCCTTCCCCTGGCGCAGCCCTCTTCCTCCTCCAACACCTCATCCTCCTCCGTAGTGCTTGGCGAAGCCATGCCGGAGAACCACGAGCTCCATCACCACCACGCCGTCGTGCTGTCGGAGTTTTCCCTCAACTTCTCCTCTCACCTTGCTGGATCAAGAAGGAGGAGACGTCTCCCAACCGTACGTGTGTTGAACGCGGAGGTGTCGTCCGTTCGGCGCTAGGATCATCGGTGATTTGGATCACGACGAGTACGACTCCATCAACCCCGTTCACTTGAACGCTTCCGCTTAACGATCTACAAGGGTATGTAGATGCACTCTCCTTCCCCTCGTTGCTAGATTACTCCATAGATTGATCTTGGTGATGCGTAGAAAATTTTGAATTTCTGCTATGATCCCCAACAGTGGCATCATGAGCTAGGTCTATGCGTAGTTTCTATGCACGAGTAGAACACAAAGTAGTTGTGGGCGTCTATTTTGTCAATTTACTTGTCGTTACTAGTCTTATCTTGATTCGGCAGCATCGTGGGATGAAGCGGCCCAGACCGACCTTACACGTACTCTTACGTGAGACTGGTTCCACCGGCTGACATGCACTAGTTGCATAAGGTGGCTAGCAGGTGTCTGTCTCTCCCACTTTAGTCGGATCGGATTCGATGAAAAGGGTCCTTATGAAGGATAAATAGAAATTGACAATTCACCTTGTGGTTTTGGCGTAGGTAAGAAACATTCTTGCTAGAAACCTATAGCAGCCACGTAAAAACTTGCAACAACAATTAGAGGACGTCTAACTTGTTTTTGCAGCATGTGCCATGTGATGTGATATGGCCAAAAGGATATGATGAATGATATATGTGATGTATGAGATTGATCATGTTCTTGTAATAGGATTCACGACTTGCATGTCGATGAGTATGACAACCGGCAGGAGCCATAGGAGTTGTCTTTATTTATTTATGACCTGCGTGTCAACATAAACGTCATGTAATTATTTTACTTTATTGCTAAAGCGTTAGCCATAGTAGTAGAAGTAATAGATGACAAGACAACTTCAAGAAGACACGATGATGGAGATCATGATGATGGAGATCATGGTGTCATGCCGGTGACAACGATGATCATGGAGCCCCGAAGATGGAGATCAAAAGGAGCAAAATGATATTGGCCATATCATGTCACTATTTGATTGCATGTGATGTTTATCATGTTTTACATGTTATTTGCTTAGAACGACGGTAGCTTAAATAAGATGATCCCTCACTAAAATTTCAAGAAAAGTGTTCCCCCTAACTGTGCACCGTTGCGAAGGTTCGTTGTTTCGAAGCACCACGTGATGATCGGGTGTGATAGATTCTAACGTTCGAATACAACGGGTGTTGACGAGCCTAGCATGTACAGACATGGCCTCGGGACACATGCGAAACACTTAGGTTAACTTGACGAGCCTAGCATGTACAGACATGGCCTCGGAACACGGAAGACCGAAAGGTCGAACATGAGTCGTATAAAAGATACGATCAACATGAGATGTTCACCGTTGATGACTAGTCCGTCTCACGTGATGATCGGACACGGCCTAGTCGATTCGGATCATGTTTCACTTAGATGACTAGAGGGATGTCTATCTGAGTGGGAGTTCATTAAATAATTTGATTAGATGAACTCAATTATCATGAACATAGTCTAAATTGTCTTTGCAAATATGTTGTAGATAAATAGCTCATGTTGTAGCTCCCTGTTTCAATACGTTCCTAGAGAAAGATTAAGTTGAAATATATTGTAAGCAATTAAGTGGACTAGGTCCGTAGTCCGAGGAGTGTCCTCACTGCTACATAGAAGGCTTACGTTTTTGATGCACCGCTCGATGTGCAAACCCCTACAACGTCGTCTGTGGATGTTGTGAACACCTGACAAACACATCCTGATGACTACTTGATAGTTTAGTGCACCATACTTTACGGCTTAGAATCGGGATTCCAATGACGTTTTAAACGCCATAGAACATATGAGATGTTCCAAGAGCTGAAATTGGAATTTCAGGCTCATGCCCGTGTTGAGAGGTGTGAGACCTCTGACAAGTTCTTTTGCCAACAAGATGGAGGAGAATAGCTCAGCTAATGAGCATGTGCTCAGAATGTCTGGATGCTACAATCACTTAAATCAAGTGGGAGTTAAACTTCCAGATAAGATAGTGATTGATAGAGTTCTCTAACCACTATCACTAAGCTACTAGATCTTCGTGATGAACTATGACATGCACGGGATGGAGTTGATCCCGGAGCTGTTCGCGGTGCTTAAGACCACAAAAGGTAGAAATCAAAGAAGGAGCATCAAGTGTTGATGGTTTAACAAGACCACTGGTTTCAAGAAGGGCAAGGGCTAGAAGTGAAACTTCATGGATGGCAAACCAGTTGCCGCTCCAGTGAAGGAACCCAAGGATGAACCCAAACCCAAGACCGAGTGCTTCTATTGTAAGGGGAACGGTCACCGGTAGCGGAATTACCCCAAATGCATGGTAGATAAGAAGGCTGGCAACTTCAACAAAGTATATACGTGTTATTAATGTGTACCTCACCAGTACTCCTGGTAGCACCTGGGTATTGGATACCGGTTCAGTTGCTATTATTGGTGACTTGAAGCAAAAGCTACGGACTAAACGGAGACTGGATAAGGGCGAGGTAACGATGTGTGTTGGAAGTGTTTCCAAAGTTGATGAGATTACCATCGCATGCTCCATCTGCCTTCGGGATTAGTATTGAACCTAGATAAATGTTATCAGGTGTCTACGTTGAGCATGAATATGATTAGATCATGTTCATTGCAATACGGTTATTCAATTAAATTAGAGAATAATGGTTATTCTGTTTACATGAATAATACCTTTCATGGTCATGCACCCTATGTGAATGGTTCATTGAATCTCGGTCATGGTAATACACATGTTCACGCCAAAGGATGTAGAGTTAATAATGATAGTACCACTTTCTTGTGGCACTGCCGCTTAGGTCATATTAGCGTAAGATGCATGAAGAAACTCCATGTCGATGAATGTTTGGAGTCACTTGATTTTGAATCGCTTGACACATGCGAGCCATGCCTCATGGGCAGGATGACTAAGACCCCGTTTTCAGGTACAATGAAACGGGCAAGTGACTTGTTGGAAATCATGCATGCTGATACGTGTGATCCAATGAGAATTGAAGCGTGCGGTGGATATCGCTATTTTCTCATCTTCACTGATGATTTGGGTAGATATAGGTATATCTACTTAATGAAGCACAAGTCTGGAACATTTGAAAAGTTCAAGCGATTTCAGAATGAAGTTAAGAATCATCATAACAATAAGATCATGTTCCTACGATCTGATCAAAAGGGGATTTTCTGAGTTATGAGTTTGGCAATAACTTAAGACATTGTGGAATTGTTTCACAGTTGAAGCCACCTGGAACACCACAAGGTAATGGTGTGTCCGGACGTCGTAATCGAACACTATGAGATATGGTGCAATCTATGATGTCTCTTATCAATCTACCGTTTTCATTTTGAGGTTATGCTAGAGACAGCTGCATTCACTTTAGATAGGACACCATCTAAGTCCGTTGAGATGACGTCGTATGAACATTGGTTTGGCAAGAAACCAAAGTTGTCGTTTCTTAATGTTTGGGGCTGTGATGCTTAAGGCTTCAGCCGGAGAAGCTCGAACCCAAAGCGGACAAACACATCTTCATAGGATACCCAAAGGTGACAGTTGGGTACACCTTTTATCTCAGATCCGAGGGCAGATTGTTTGTCGATAAGAACGGGTCCTTTCTCGAGAAGGAGTTTCTCTCGAAAGAATTGAGTGGGAGGAAGATAGAACTTGATGAGGTTGTCGAACCTTTACTTCAACCACAGAGTGATGCAACACAGAAAGATGTTTTCTGTGGCGCCTACGTCTGTTGAATAGGAAGTTAATGATAGTGATCATGAAGCTACGGATCAAGTTGCTATCGAACCTCGTAGGTCGACAAGGATATGTACTACTCCTAAGTGGTACGGCAATCCTGTCTTAGATATCATGTTGTTAGACAACAATGAACCTACGAGCTATGGAGAAGCGATGGTGGGCCCGTATTCCGACAAATGGTTAGAAGCCATGAAATCTGAGATAGGATCCATGTATCATAACAAAGTATGGACTTTGGTGGACTTGCCCGTTGATCGGCAAGCCATTGAGATAAATGGATCTTTAAGAAGAAGATGGGCGTGGGCGGTAATGTTACCGTCTATGAAGCTCGACTTGTGGGAAAGAGTCTTTTCACAAGTTCAAGGAGTTGACTACGATGAGAATTTCTCACCCGTAGCGATGCTTAAGTCCGTCGGAATCATGTTAGCATTAGCTGTACTTTTCGATTATGAAATCTGACAGATGGATGTCAAAACAAGTTTTCGTACCAGTTTTCGTAAGAAAAAGTTGTATGTGATACAATAAAAGGTTTTGTCAATCCTAAGGATGCTAAAAGGTATGCTGGCTCCAGCAATCCTTCTATGGACTAGAGCAAGCATCTCGGAGTCGGAATATATGCTTTGATAGAGTGATCAAAGCTTTTAGGTTTATACAATGTTTGCTAGAAACTTGTATTTACAAGAAAGTGAGTGGGAGCACTACAACATTTCTGATAAGTATATGTGGATGACATATTGTAGATCCGAAATAATGTAGAATTTCTGAAAAGCATAAATGATTGTTTGAAGAGTGTTTTTCAAAGGAAGACCTGGATAAAGCTTCTTACAAATTGGGCATAAAGATCTATAGAGATAGATCAAGACGCCTGATGATACTTTCAAAGAACGCACACCTTGACATGTTTTTGAAGGAGTTCAAAATAGATCAGTCAAAGAAGGGATTCTTGCCTGAGTTGTAAGGTGTGAAGTTAAGTAAGACTCAAAGATTGATCACGGCAGAAGAAAGAGGAAGGATGAAGGTCGTCCCCTATGCTCTTGTCATAGGCTCTATACGGTATGCCATGCTGAGTACCGCACCTGATGTGTGCCTTGCCACATGTCTGGCAAGAAGGTATAAAGGTGATCTAGGACTGGTTCACCAGATAGCGGTCAAAATTATCCTTAGAGGAATAAGGAAATGTTTCTTGGTTATGGAGATGATAAAGAGTTCGACGTAAAGAGTTACGTCGATGCAAGCTTAACACCTATCCGGATAGCTCTGAGTAGAGATACCGGATACGTATAATAGAACAACAATTTGGAATAGCTCCAAGTGGAACGTGGCAGCAACATCTACGATATAAAGTTTTGCGAAATACATAGCGATCTGAATATGGCAATACCTGATAAGTGGGGGGCTTGGCGAGCTTTTCATACCTCACCAAGTAAACTTGGTGTTCCTTTTCCATGAACAATACCGACAGATTTTGTGTCGAGTTGCCATTCAATCTCATGTCTAAAATTTTACCCGAATTCTTCTTAAGCTTGTCTATCATCTCCTTACAAAACACATCCGAGATCTTGTGAATCTAAAGCCAAATTAGCATATATGCAATCACAACCTCTTATGCAGGATTGATCCAGTCATATAGACATAAGAGTATAGCCCAGAATCTGAAGATACATGACCCCAGCTCCATCATCCTTTCCCAATCACCAAAACAAGATGCCTGGACAACGAAGAGGTTCGAACAGACGGGACGGAATCTGATTTCTTGCACCGTGCTCCATGACGCACATATGTGTGCGAAGAACGCATACATGGCTAAAGGTTTTGTTGGTGTGAACCCTAGCCAATGCGAACCATCTAGCACCTTTTCCACCTTTGGATCTTCCCCACCAGACTATCAAAAACCCCGTCTTTCAGATCAAGCTGATCGAAAAAACACACCTAGGTCACCAGTGTCGCCGCCAAAACCACCGCTTCCCGCCGCCGACCGGACATCGGAGGGGCCTGCCATGGAGACTTGGGGGAGGCGTCGCTGGGAAAAGGGTGGGAGACAAATGGGAGGATCACACCGCGAGGTGAACGTGGTATTTACTCAACCTTGCTGCCTAGCACTACACATAGAATTTGTTTACTGGTTAACCATATGTAGGTCCTTTATACGTGCTACTAGGACAATAAATTTCTATAAAAAAAAGATCTGGAAATTATGTTGTAAGATTGCGTAGCACTGCCAAAGCTGATAAATGCAGTCATATTGCTGCCAAAGACCTGCTTAGGTCCACGTCGTGAGCACTTGTCCCGCCCGTATATATATCCGATAGTAAATCACGGTGATTCTCTTTGGCACCGCAGTGAAATTTTTTATCCCTGTGTTTAAAACAAAGTATCTTCGCAGGATTGATTTCCTGGATTTCCACACAACCGTCTGCCTGTTTACCGACACGGTAATTCGCTGGGCCTGCGAGGTCGCTCCTGCAAAAATGGAGCCAGCCAGGACCCAGCAGCTTATTATCATCTCTCGTGTCACCCCGTGAACAGCGACAGCGGCACAGCGTTCTGAGCCGCGCGACGTCGCGGATCCGACGGCGGGGACCCTGACCGACGTCGGCCCTTTCAAACAGGGCCGTCGGATGCCCCTGACACTCTTTTCCCTGTCCGCGCCGTACGTAGCCCACACCGGTAAAGAAAGCGACACCGAAGCAAAGGGAAAAAGGCCGGCGGTGGTAAAAGGCAAAGCGTAACGCAGCGCGTGTGGCCCACCCGTGCCGCAGGCAGAGGCGGGCCCCGCACGGGTCTCCGGCGGTCGGCGGCCCCACCCCCACGAGAAGGAAGCCGGAGCTCGGAAAGCGGGGCACGTTCCCGTATCCTCCGGGCGAGCGACCTATGGACTATCTTTCGCCCGGGCGGCGGCCCATCCATGATCTTTTACGTGACGAGCGGGCGGGTTCTCTTGGAGACGAGCGGGCGTATGCGTGTGCCAATGAATGCGGCCACCTGTTAAAAAAATAAAATGAATGCGGCCATCAATGGGCGGCCTAGCTGGGGTGGCCGGGTGGGTGGGTGCATCGCCTCGCCTCGGCGCAGCTTGCACGGCAAGGGAGTGAAGGTCCCGTGTCCGTCCGTGGCGCGCCCTTGATGTGGTGCCAGGACAGGGAGGGAGGCCACGCGCCGCCCCCCGTACGCACGTACGTGCGTGTGTCCATTAACGCGCCACTGGGATCGGGGACAGACATACATGCTCCACAGACCACAAGCCCACATGGACATGTGCGTCTGTGTACCAGCGTGTCAACTCGGGGTGGTAAAACTAGTCCGCAGATGATGCTGCTTCCGAAGGCCAAACTGGGTGGGCACTTTGTCTTTGCTCCAGGTAAGGCAGCCATGATGCACCAACTGTCCACGGCTCTTCTCTTCTGGTAGCTTAACGGCTACGAAACACGTGTTTGACTGACTGCGTGCTACTAGTGTTCAGATTGAGCATAATCTCGGACTTTGTCAGGAGCCATGGCTTGACTGACTGACAGGTGGATCCAAGGAGAGTTCCTTTGGCTTCCTTGGTACTTTCTGTGATGATGAAAGCGTTTTTATCACCGCGCAGTGTATCTTGCGCACCGGCGGACCCAAGGCCACTAACTACAGGACGCTTTACACCTGTATATACTGACTGGACATAATGATGGTTCAGCGGCTCGTCTTTGTCTCTGTAGCGGTAACATGGGTCGCACGTTAGCGCACAAGTGAAAATAACACGTACATGTCCACATGTGCCTAGGCCTAGCTAGGTGAGTGGGTGGCAGGCTTCAAAGAGGCATGGAGCAAAATCCTACAAATCCCAATACATTTACCGTTGAACTGCCCCTCGTCGTTTCCTCTTCGCTCCCAGACGCTGTTTGCTTTGTACCGCTGACCGTTCCGGCATGGTGGCACTGGCGCACACACACGCACTGGCACGTAGCTGGATGCCTGTAGCGACCAGAGGGTTCAAAGTGCCAAGCGTGCACGCCGAACCTACGTGCGTTTTGCTGCGGGCGGTGCGTGCGTGTGCGTGTGTCTACGCGCTCTCCGTGCACGGCCGCGGTTTCATGATCCTGCGTGCAGTACTGTCCAGAGGCCCGATTGTTTCGTTCTTTGCATGAGGGTGACCTCCCACCAATCTACTACCTGCGTGGATGATGGGAATGGGCTTGTTTATCTTTGGCCTTGATGATGGGAATGTGCCATGAACCACGAATTACGGCATTAATTAGCATATCTCCAACTGCGACGCAAGTGGAAGTCGAACACGTACGGGTACATGCCAGGCGACTTGACAAAGCCGGGGCGGTCGTGTCGCATGTGCCGGAGTAAAGGAGAAAGGGAGACGATGGCGAAAGGCGACCGGCGAGAACCGGCCCGTGATTAGGGACGAGATCGCCGGGGCGACAGCAGCGCATGCATTTAAATTAACCGACGAACATGTGTAGCGCAGGGACCATCGGCACTGTCCTCGTCCGGTTTTAAAAGCGTTTCAAAAGCTTTTGCGCGATGTTTGCTTCTCTTTCGCTTCCTTTTTCATCTCGAGATCGACATATCTTCGATTTTTAATGGATTGGCCCGGAAATGGAGTGCTACGCGCGACGGCCGGCAAGCTTGAATCTGTTTTTTCGAATATATATAACGAGGGTCGTGGTCGGATTAACGACACGCCCCGGGTTCAGTTCCCGGAGCGGATGGCAAAAGTTGAGAGAGACAAAGGCTTTGTATGTCGGCCAAGTTCAAGTGAGCAAACAAAGTGACGACTATTCCTGACTTCACAGCGCACAGCGTAGGAGCATATATATGCAAACAAATGCCCAAGATTCTTTTCTGTGTAATGCTGGCAGATCTTTCTTGTCAAACCTAGTAGCAACTTCCCGCTCCCGGCGCCGGATCAGGCAAACCAGCCGCGTTGCGAGAATCGGTGAAACGCGCACGGCATGCATGGGAGTGACCGTGCGATGGTACGCCGGAACTGTCGTGGCTAGCGTCCAATCTCGACCGGGGTAGCCCACGCTAGCGTCCCTGGAGTCGCGGGAAGGCGCATGTGGGTGATGCGAGGTCGGCCGCATCTTCTTTTGTGCTCTTGTCACTGGACTGGACCATGTTTTGTGTAGCTTTGCCATACGTGCGTGCGCTCCACATGCATGACGAGACGATGATGCGTCTGGCCGAGCGGCCGGAGGGGCTCCTCTGGCACTGGCTTCGGACGGTGCCTGGCCGTGTTTGCTAGCGCAAAACGGGTGACAAAGTCGACGTGTTTCACTCTCAACTTCTCCTCGTGCTTTCAGGGTATGGTATAGTATGTGCTTAGACTTGCACTACTGCACTCTGACAGTATAATGCTGGAATACCCGACAAACGCTCAAATGAGTAGCAGTAGCACGTACACGGTACAAGTGGTGATGCAGATGGTAACAGTGGCACGTAGCACGTACGTACAAACAACCTTATCTCGCTTTCATTTGTTTATTAGTATTATTAAGAGGGCGGCAGCTGAACCGGAAGGCGGCCGTACGTGCGTGCTTGTCACCAACGCGCCACATGCAGGCCAAATCGGCATTTACCCCGCGGACCACCCCCGCTGTCCTCCTGTCGCCTCGTCGTCTCTCCTGTGACTGTGAGGTCGGTCAGGTCAGCCACGTTCCACCCCGGGACGGGACCCTTCGATTCGAGCCTACCTCGCCGACCGCCGCGATCTCTGCTTGATTCCCGGCGCCACCCGGCCCGCCGCCGCCGCCCCGACCCAGCCTCGTTGACGGACCAGAATCAGATTAAGTGGTTGCCTCGCTGCTTTCACCGTTTTGGGCAAGGGGGTGCTCGTGATAACATGTACTACTACCTTTGCGAATAGTTAAACCAGAAAGAACACACTTGTGCACCGTGTTCGAGGCCGTGGTTCCTGGAATGTTTCGAGCGCATGTGAGCATGTGGCCTGGCCACTGGCTTTAGCTGGGCATGCATGCAGGTATTGATGGTTAACGGAGTCCACGTGCCCTCTGCCTTGGTCTCGGGCTAACCCCTAATAAGGCCGACACTAGCTACGGTACCAGCACCATCAATTTGTGATGGTACACGCGACCGGACGTGAGAGGCAACAACCGCGCTCTTCCAAACGACCTGATGCATGGGCGAATGATTCTTGTTCGGTCCGTTTTGGGCGGCACCCTGCAGACGTTCAGCCGGCAGAAGCTCCCGATACGGTCGCTGTCCGTGGCGAACGTGCTCGTCCAAGCAACCTGCCGCGTGGGAGAATGATTCTCGTTCCGTTGCTCGGTCCATTCGAGGGGGCGCCTGCCCTCAACCTCAACCTGAAGACAACCGAGAGAAGCTCGACGACGTCCCGACGTAACGCGGCACAGACGATGGTCGATGGACGGTGGACGCGCGCGCGCCCACGGGCTTCACAGTGATTCCGCTCCGGATCCGCCGAGCTGGCTGGTGAATCGCGGCATTGATCTGAGGTGTCAGTCGGATCGCCTCTCCCGTGCTGTGCGTGCATGCATGCAGATGCAGAGGCGGGGTGGACGGACGCGGAGAGGGACCAGCGCTTCTTTGTTTCACGGTCGGATTGGTTGGCCGGCAGAGTTAGGCTTCTCGTGATATTTTTCATAGTACTATGCTGCTACTTCTTGGAAATCTCCCAACTGCTATTTTTCATAGTACCATGCTGCTATTTTTCGTTTTTCTTAAAAAAAAAAATCTTGGGTAAACTTTAACAAACGTTTTGAGAGCTTGCCATTTTTCATGTTAAAATGACATTAGTGGAAGTCGCGGCAAAAAAATAAATAAATCAACACTCCAAAATGCTTTTGAAAATAGCGTTTTTGGAGCATCGTTTTTTTTCCACGACTTCCACGAATGTGATTTCATGATGACATTTTGCAAGCACTCATAACATTTGTCAGTGTTTCACACACACTAAAAAAAGTTCTGATTTTATGGTTCATCTGAGCTAATTTGTGCTCGAGCTAAGAATAGTCATGTCCCTACTTGTTTTGTTATTTTGGACCTTTTATTTGTGGCGAGGTAGTACCGTGCAATATGGAAATACACGCATAATGTTGTAAGATGTTTATTTAGTTTTTTGGTGATAGAAAAGTTCTTATGTCAGAAGAATATCCACACCTTGATGAACTCTTTTTTCTGGATTTTTTATCTATTGTATATGATGTAATCACCTAGAGGATCATAGCTCAATTTCATCATTCAAAATATGAAGTTGCTTTACTACACATAACATGTGGTCTTGATGAACTAATCGTAATCAATGTATATTTTTTTGCGTAAAATGTACTTTTTGTTTTCAAAGCAACGGTCTACCACGTCGATTTCTATTAGACAAACCACCAAAAACTACATAGTTTAGTACATCGATGTAAACAAAGAAAAGAAAAACCTTTTGCCAACCTTAAGCAAGGAAACATATCGCCAAGCTGCTAGGCCCTAAATCCCAAGACAAAAGTTCTTCGTTCAAACATACACATAATGGTACAAAAGCATAAAACACATGAGTAATCTGAACTTCTGAAAAAAAAAGTTTATTATACATGGGTTCAATGTCCGCTCCATTATGTTCCGTATGCAATAATTATTACTTTTGTTTCATCTATTTTCTATGCATAGTTTAATTAAAATTTAACAAAAAAGTCTAATATGTAAGCCTAACATTGTGACAAGCAATACTGGTTAACCTGCTGTGGCATTAACTATAAACTAAGTACATTTTAAAGTATGCAGTTGCCTAGCTCAAACATTATTGTAGATAAAAGTCGGTGATTCTAAACATGTAGGATTTTCACTTAAATCTTACATTTAACGTATAATACATGCTTTGTTTGTAGGCTCGACAATTGTATATTTTTTTGTGGTCTACTTGGCGTACTATTTTGGTGGAGTATAATGTGCTCTGTGTTCGTCTTCCGTAAATGCCTCATCTACTGCTTTTGTTCTTCGACCGATTTCTATGTTTACTGTCACTAGACCAGCACCACAATGGACAACCCATATTTTCATAACTTCACCACTTTTCATCACCATCTACAATCCCCGACTCTTTTAGCCATCTCTCGTGGCGTGCGATTAGAGCTATCATCGTACCTATCTGTCATGTCCTCCAACGTTGGCGATAATATGTCAACTTGCCTCACCTCATCACCCTCATATATCGTTACTGCTGCATATGTATTACTCACCGTTGACCATCCCTCCAAACTGCAGAAAGCACAAGTCTTGTCTGGCGATGGCAACCACCCTTAGTCATTAACCCAAAACCTCTAATCCCTTGGCTGATGTCCTCTATTATTTACTTACTTGTCTTTGTTTTATAGGTTCAATATGGGTGCTCCTCAGCCTAGGCAAGGAAACCAAACCATGACAGAAAAAGGAAGGGAGGGGGTGTATGACTAGCAAGCAGGAGTTACAAGATATTATAATCAGTGGCAGAGCAATATTGTACATGTTTTCCTATGAGCTGGGGGCATGGCGAGCAGGACAATCCATTAACAAACTGTTCCGATCGCACAATATTTGGTTTTCAATGTTTTTAAAATAAATTTAGGGAAAAATCTGTTTAAGTAAACATTTTTTAAACATGTTTAAAAAAGATTCATAACATTTTTTGAAATCTCTAAACAGTTTATGAAAACACTAATAATTTTCAAAAACATGAATATTTTTTCGGAAATACAAATATTTTTCAAAAATCCAAAAATTGTTTGAAAACACAAATTTTTTTTGGGGAATGCACTAACATACTCCCTCCGTCCCAAAATAAGTATTTAAAGCTTAGTACGGAGGGAGTATTTTGAAGATGTGAACATTTTTCTGAAATTTGGAACATTTGTTGGAAGAAGCAATTTTTTTTCGAATTTTTTGGGTAAAGGAAACATAGTAAAAAAAATCAAGACAGAACCTTCTGGAAGGTTCCCGTAAACGGCAAAAAAGAGACTTACACTTTTCGTAGAGGTTTCCACTTTTTTGAGCGATTTCGTAGAGGTTTTCTCAAACCAGAATTTCTGCACGCCAGGATAGGTTTTTTTTGAGGGGTAAAAACCTTATTTATTCATCAAATGCCACATGAAGTGGGATACGTCTCAGGTCGTGCGGGGTGCCAAACCAAATATGACGCCCCGGACGCCAGGATAGGACAAATCTTTCCAAACATGGATTTTTTAAAAATGTACATCATGTATTTGAAAAATGTTCAGTATGTATAAAAAATGCTCCCCGTATATACAAAAAATGTTCAATGTTTACTTAAAAGTAGAGAAGTGTCAAAAAAGAAAAGAAACTGAATAGAGAAAAACCCTAAAGAAGAAACACAATAAACCAAAACCCGAAAAACCCTGCTGAAAACCAACACAGAAACACACATGGAATAAAAAACACGTAGTAAGCCTCTAACACCGATACGAACTGCTTGACTTTTGTAGGAGCACACTTGTGGGAGGAGCACGACGCTGCTTCACGAGGAAGTACAATTTTGCTTCATGCAAAAAGCACATCTTTGCTTCAGTTTCTGTGAAGCGCAATTAGGCTTCACGCGAAAGAGAACATCCATGCTCCACTTTTCAGGTAGCAAAGAAGCATAACTAAACTGCACCAAGCAGAACACAAAATATACACATGCGCTTCAGATGGAAAAAAATTGTGCTTCACGTGCAACACACACACCTAGCAAGACATAACCCCCCCAAAACCAAAATAATAATAAAAAAACCTAGAAAGAACGAAGCAAAATCCAAAATCACCCTCACCCCCAAAACAAACAAACAAACACACGAATGCAAAAGAGAAAGTTCTCCCGCGGATGCGCCCAGTGCGCGACATACGTCAACGGCTGGGCACATTATTTGGTGCTCTTGCGTGCTATCCCAGCCTACCAAATTGCCAGCTGCGGCCATCGCACGATCAATAGCTCCCGTGACAGTATGCGGCAAATAGGAATTACACCAAACCATGCAAATCTAGCTAAGGACAGTAGCGGAAAATAGGAATTACATGATCAAACCATGCAAATTCAGCTCATGAACGTTTCGACGCAATATGTCAGGGGCCGAGCCCTTTTCCTTTCGTAGATAATTACCGTTCAAAAGTAGGGAACAACTAGTCCACTTGTATTCAAAAAATGTCAACCGATTGTTTAAAATATGTTAAATGTGTATAAAGAAAATGTTTCTCATCTATAGAAAACATATACAATGTGTGCCAAAAAATTTGATCATGTATTTAGCATATGTTAATAAAGCATTTGAAAAATGTTAAACAAGTATTTGAAAAATTGTTAATCAAGCATTTCAAAAAGTTAAATGTGTATAAAAAATGTTGAACATGTGTTAAAAAATGTTAATCTTGTATTTGTATAATGTTAATCAAGCATTTTAAAATCTTAAAATGTGAATAGCAAAATGTTGACCATGTATTAAAAAAATAATCTTGTATTTGAAAATTCTTAATCAAGCATTTGAAAAGTTTTTAAAATGTGTATAGAAATTAATGGTAACCATGTATGAAAAATGTTAAACTTGTATTTAAAAAATATTCAACCTGTATTACAAGATGTTCTTGATGTATTGAAAAATGTAGAACTAAAACGAAAGGAATCAAAGAAAAATGAAATAACAAGGAAAACCAAAAATAGAAACAAAAGAACACAATGAAAATAAAATAAAAAAGGAACCCGAGAAACAAGTGCAAAAAGTATGGAAAACAATAAAAACCAATAAAAGAAACAAGGAAAAACAAGAAAGCCACTGAAAATCAAGAAAGAAACAAAAAATCAGAGAGAAAAGAAAAACCACCAAAAACCATGGAAGAAAAAAAAAGAGAAACAAAAAATGAAATTAAAATTAAAAATGAAGAACCAAAGTATAATGAAGAATAAAATAAAACCATTGAAAACGGGAGAAGAAATAAGAAAACAGAACAAAAATCTAAAGAAATTAAAAAAAAAGAAAAAGAACTATAACAAAGAAAGAAGAAAAAGGAGGGATGAGAAAAAGACAACCAAAGAAAAAAGGTAAAAGGAAGAAAAATCGATACAACAAGAAAAAAAAGGAAATACAAAAAATCCATAGAATACTGAGAAAAGAAATAAGGAACTGAAGAAGTAAAAGAAACATGAAAACCAAGAAAAAACCCGAAGAAAAGCTGTTGAAAAATGAAAAACCAAAGAAAACTTGTTAAAGAATATAGGAGTAAACTAGCACATATGACCGTGAGTTGCAACGGGAAAACTGGATATTTTGTGCAAGCATAATGTCCCACATCATCAAATTCACTATGAAGAACATGCTGCAACGTAGCATCCTTCTACAAAATGAACATAAAAAATACGTTGTAATTTAGCCGTGTTCATATTTTCTTTGCCGGGCATAATCTTCCACCGATTCCATTTTAAGTATATTTAATGGCATTTAAGTATAATCCTTTCATTAATTACCATGATATTGTCACCCATTTTCTAATTTAGTAGCCCTAACACATTGATGCCTACTTATCCTTCCTTTTAATTATCCTACCTTTTTACCTTAAATCCTTCATGTTGAATTTATTAAGACCACAATCTTTCTTTTAGTTATTCCACTGGTTTACGCATACTCCTTTGTTTAATTAGCCACATCCATTTAATATTCTATTTAAGCCCACAATCCTTCATTTATTAGCTTATTCTCTCAATTAGCTCGTCCTAAATATGATGGCTATCACTCGTATATTTAGAGCGAGTTGGGATTAGTAAATGTGAAAGGCGCATACGTCATTGGTTGTTTTACATCGAAGAGTTAGACATGAGGTCCTATGTTCAATTCCCACAATGTTGATTTATTTTGACCCAATTATTTTCTGCGGTCTCTATGAAACCCATAAAAGGCCCATCAACATACAAGTACTTGGGCCATATCGCTTAGCATGTGTAAACCAAACGAAAAGGATTAAACCAAACTAAGAATATCTATTTTTTTAATAGTAGATATAGATATAGAAAAAATAAAACCCAAAGAGAAAAAAATGAAGAAACCAGAGCGAAGGCAGCCAACATCAATCGTCCTCTTGATTGAAACCTGACCGATCGAAGAAAAACAGATGAAATTGTTTCATCGGACCGGCGCAATGGCTACGCGTGGGGAAAAGCTTTCAGGCGAAGGTAGCATATATATCGCCAGGGATATAGTTCCTGCATCTTTGCAAAGGGTAATCCTTTTTTTTTGAGAATCGGGTATACCTTAAATAATATTAATAGTTTTTTTGGGCAACTACTACTAGTGATTTCGTAGCAAAGCAGCAGACGAGATCACCAAGCCCATTTACTACCATGCAGCCTCATGGGCTAAAACCCAGTTATCAAGGCCATGCTATTACCCTAAAAACAAAGTCAAGCCCATGCTACCGTTCCTCATCGGCTTCCCACACAACCTCGGCTGCACCAGACCTCAAAGAAAAATAAAATCGCCTGCATCCTAGTCCTGCCGCCAAATTTTCTCCTCCGCCTCGAGCAAGCGTGGGGATTGAGTCTGACGCGACGAGGCGGAGGCAGACCAGCCCCAATCCAAACTCTAGGGTTCCTCGATCCTGTCCGATCAGACCGACCCGCGGGGTTGTTCTGCCCTAATTCCCCTCCTACGCATCAGAGGTACCGATAGATTTCTCGAAATTTCTACTTCCGTGAACGCGCGGAGAGTGGTGCTCTGTTTGATTTCGATGGATGTTGTCTTGGAAGCAATGGCGGTTCATATAGTCCACTTAATCCTAGTTTAAGCCGCAAATCAGGTCGTCTAGGTGGTAATGGCGGTCGCCGGCTGTCCATTTGGGCTTCAGATTTTAGAGCATCTCCAGCCGCGCCCCGAATAAGGCCCCTATGGCGATTTTTTGGCCGCCGGTGTCGAAAAAATCGGCCCAGTCGCGTCCTCAAAGGCCCTTTTTTTTGCTGGTTTGGATCGAAATTGGCGCCGGCGGGCCCAGACCGAACCCGCTGGGGGGCGCTTGGGGCGCCGGCCGAATCGTTTTTGGCGCGAAAATCGGCGGGCCCTCCTTGGCAGCGACTCGGCTGTTCTCGTCGCTTTGTTGCCCTCATTGCCTCGGTTTCCCGCGGGCGCGCGCTGCCGCGCCGGTCAGCCTCCATTGATGCCTCACGGGCAGCGGGGCGACGCGCGTCCCTCTCCCGCCACGCGTACACACGGTGGCCACGCGGGCGCCGCCTATATAAGTCGCCCCCTCCTGCACCGGTGAGCCACACACAGACCTCGCTCTCCACCGTCGACGCCCCCGTTCCTCCCTCTCTTCTCGCCTCACCCAATGGCCGAGCGCTTCCCAGGTGATGGCGCGGCGGTGAACGGCTTCGGCCGCCGCCACCTTTGCGAGGACGAAGCTCGGCTTCTCTATGAGGCCGTGTACCCGGTCCCGCCAGACACGCGGGTGCCCGGGACTGGAGGATAAGCGCCGGCGGGGTCCCGGTGCCACCGCCGCCCACCGGGGCGGCTAGGCATTTGGAGATCGCCCGTATCCGTTCCTCTCTGTCGTAGGCGGCGAGAGAAGGGCCAAGGTACGCCCCCGACAGTACGCTGTGGGAGCCGTACTTCTGCCGCCGCCACGCCGAGCAGCTCGAGGCCACCAACGGCATCATGCCCTCCGGGAAGCACAATGCCGATGGTGGGGCGTGCCCGGCCGCACGCTGGAGGCCGTCCTCGAGTACATCGAGGGCGGCAACACGCCGAGGCTGGAGTACCCCGCTCCCCCCACCTTCTCCCGCCGGTGTGGGAGCTCCTGGACGCCAAGACGCATGGACCCGACCTCCTCCTCCTCGTCTGGCCGCTCGTCCAGTTCTCCCTCCCTCCTCCCTGTCAAGCTGGAGCCCCAGGACGCGTCGATCAGCCGGCGCACCTGCAGCTGCGGCGTCCGCATCACCGAGTCCTCCCCCACCTCTGCCCGGCTCGTTAGGCCGAAGGTGGAGTTCGGCCTCCCCGCGGAGTACGAGGCCATAGCCTGGTCCGGCTTCTTCGACGAGGCCGCCCTAAAGTGGGCGCGGGACAACTACCTCCGTGACGAGATGGTCCGGCAGCGTCGAGCCCTGCAGGAGATAGCCGCCCGCTAGCGTGGACGCGATGACGAGAACGGCGTGGTGATCCTCAACAGCGACGACGATGAGGACGCCTCTGGACCGCCCAACCCGCCGCGCGTCGGTGACCCTGGGCAGGGGAGCAGCAGGGACGACGGTCGCGGAGGAGGCGACGACGACGACGGCGGCGGCGACTACACGCAGTTCTACAGGCTCCTCGGCATGTAGAGCTTCAGGGCGGCGGGCGGCGAGGACGACGGCGGGTCTAGTAGTGTCTTTTTTTTTCTTTTTTGTAAACTATTTGATGAACTCGTCAAAGTTTGGTTAAATTTGCGTCTTTGTTTGTGCGAATGTGGGGCTGGATTTTATTTTAGAAAAAGCAAAATGCGACGTGGGGGCGGCGACTGGGGAGCATCACGCCCCCAACACGCGGTTTAGCGCCGGTACGTCCCCAGGCGGCGATTTTATGCGCCCCTTGGGGGCCAACGGCTGGAGATGCTTTTAAAAGATAGTAGTGCAATTTTTTTTTTTGGGGGGGGGGAGGGGTAGGGCCTAACACGCTTATGATGACGTGTTGGCGTGAAATAAGGCTTGAGGTGGAGGAATTACATGTTTGGCATTTCAATTCATCTCAATCAAATGTTCCAGGATACAGTAGCTACCAGTTACATGTCCTGACCAAATATGGGGGCTTGAGAATCAGGTTTAGAAAATTTTAAAGTGAGTCAACTTGGTTGTTAGGCACCACAGGTAAAAATCAGGCCTACAAGGTGCTATTGAGAGCGGCAGCTGCTGGGCTATTGCCCACTTGCATATAATGACTTCAGTTTTATGGTTAGAACAGTACTCATATTGAAGTCATACCATTTGTCCAGTCAGATTTGATTGCTACTATAGTACACATAGTATCATCTTATTTGTTTAGTGGTATCACATTACTTGTATGGCTTAGCTACCGTCAAGTGATCGACAAGGGCATTGCAATCTAAACTAGGATGCTGCTCATTCAATCAATACAGTGATGCTACACTGAAGCTAGTTAGCTAAACGTCATGCTTTACTGATGATTGAATTGTACTAGTTTTTGTAGTGCAATGAACTGGAGTATGCCCTTCCTTTCAGACTGTTTTAGTTATTTAGCAATTGACCAGATTCAAGTTTGATGTATAAGCACGATGTCTGTCATTCGACTTTGAAGAATTTTCATTGAACCAAACTACCTTACTGAATTCTAATCTGATCAATATGTTGACCACATTAATTACAGTATACATCTTCTCATGTATCTGTAGCACCGGGATATGGATCCATAAAATTGTATTATAAATGCTCGTGTTTTTTTAATGAAACTGGTGAGAACACATTCAGAATCAGGATTTTTTAACTGAAGCTGAGAATATGCAATTGATACATGTTGGGGGAACACCTTTATTGAGTTAAGGGGCCATTGTTTCCCCCTTTCCTCCTTTTACAGGTAGGGGCCATCTGTTTATCTTCGATCATGAAAAGGTTTCCCATCTTGTGCCGAAAGAGCAGATGGTAGATCCTAGGCATATTCTATTTTTTTACGTGATCGTACGCCAATTCTAGCATGTCAGCAATTGTGCAACGTGTGTTATACAAAGAGGAAATTGTTGGCATTGACTGAGGACACAGGAGAGTGCATATGGGTTCCTTTTCTTTCCGCGCGTAACTTGACTGACAAAAAAACTTTGACCATATGGTAGAATAGGGGGAGCCAACTGGCTGTTATAATAATCCATCCGAGCAGCTATGAAGTCAACAGGAAAAAACTCAACCATCAGGCCTAAAACCGATGGTATTTTTTCTCTTGAACACACACTGAAAGGCGTGTCATCTCTACTATTATAAACATGACGAGTTGGGGTGGATCTGGAGGATCCTAGCCATCAAATTGCATAAATCAAACGGGGTACATTGCTCTACTGCTGCCGCGCATCACATCATGACATTTTTTAAAAGTCTACAATCATTTCTGTGAATTACTTGTCGTGGATATGGATGTATGGATGTATCTAGATGTATTTTAGTTCCGAATTACTTGTCGTGGGTATGGATATATCTAGATGTATTTTAGTTCTAGATACATCAATTTCTGCGACGAGTAATTTGGAACGGAGGGAGTATATGTAAGTCCTCAATTAGTTAGCAATTGATCCCATTATTTGGAAGCCCTCAATTAGTTATCAGCCGAACCAATCCAATTACTGCCATTGTTTGCAATTATTGTCATTTGTAATATATGTTACAAGTATGTATAGAATCCAAGCTTTTTGAATAAATTTATAAAATCCAAGAAAATTATGTATCATCAAAGTACTTATCAACATAAATTTACGAAATGTAATGCCCTTTTGCAAACTCAAGACATGATTAACCAGCAAAAAAAGAGAAATATAAAACCTCAATATTTGAACCAGTAACAAAAAAGGCACTTAGTTTTGAATATAGGGCTCGTCTTATTTGGTTCTTGATTTCAGGGTTGAAATTTGTATGTTTACATAGCTTTCTATGTGCTACAACTTTGAACTTTTTAGGAATTTTTGAACTATCATTAATATTTATGGGAATCTCACAAATGTAAACTCCAGGCTCCAGCTCCTTACTCAGGTGTGTCTTCCAATTATTGTAGGAATTGAGGATAGAACCCCTCCATTCACACAGGCAATTCCGGTTCGAAACAGATCCTCCTCGACCCTCGTGGAACTTGTGAGGGCTGTAAAGGTGATGCATATCTCCTATTACGTGGACAAGATCGTATTACTTGAACTTTACTGCATTGTTCCTATTTCTTTCATATGCTGCACAATGTTGTTTATCACTTTTTTTACTTTTATTTGTCTTTATGTGATGTGATGGTTCACCAACAAGCCTACCAGACTTTTCATTCCTTTCAAGAGGTAATTTATTGTTATTTTTGTAATGTAATAAACTTGCTGTCATCTAAATAAAATAACATATGCATTATTAAATTATTGAGGACAGAGTCACAAGGAAGAAGATAGCCAGTGAGGCTACTACGATTATTCCTTTGTTCCTCGTTGGACAACATAATCAGAGCCATCCCGACATCTTCTTCTTGTAATGGAATAATCAATAAGCTAATAAAGTGCCTGCCCTTTGTCAGTCAGTAATTAATTACGACCTACATGTGCACAGTACACTATGCGGGGTGCGGGGGGTAGATAAAAAACTTCCATCTTGCGCTAGCTTCAGAAAAGGTAAGCATGATCACAATCCATCTTAGTGACTGTCTCTGTCATGCAATAAACAGTGAGCCTTTCTCAGATTTCCTGAGTTCTTTAGCATCACAGTGTTGGTTGCTTAGCTCTTGTCCCAGGTGCAGGCAATACTTGGCTACAAATAAATTAACTCAAGCTGTGTTGACGGCATGTGCCATCAAGTTGTGAATGTTTGACGTTTTGCATGGCGCTCTTTCTAGCAGAAACCTAGTCGGGCAGGGATATTCTCACCACTTTACAGACGCAGCCATGGTTTTTATACTGGAATTTTGGTAGCTCCCTCGCGTGTTCCTTTTTTTATGAGTGCACCTTATCTTGTTGTACGTTCCTGCTTGTGAGAGGTTCTTGTTATATATTTCAGGGCTCGTGATTTGTTAAAGGATGGTTTCGTGTTCTGCGCAAAGCACATGCAGCTTGGCACTGCTTTCCCAAATTGGTCTAATGGCGTGTTCATTTATGGTGTTCTTCAGACTAGTTCAATTCTTATTTGCAATGTTCTTCAAACTAGTACCATCCTTATTACTCCCTCCGTCCTGAAATACTTGTTGGAGAAATGGATAAAATTGGATGTATCTATAACTAAAATACGTCTAGATTCATCCATTTCTCCGACAAGTATTTTGAGACGGAGGGAGTACAATGTTCATTGAACAGGTTGCCATCTCCCTGTTATCATGTTGGTATATGAAACTAGTTGCGACAAGTAGCCAGGCCACCACTGCTTTATAATAGTTTGTGCATAACAGTTCAAGGTAAGTTTCCCTGTAAGCAACATGTATTGCCTGACTAGGTAGGAAGCATCTGTTTCCTTCCTCTGTAAAAAGGTTTGACAATTGGCTGTAATGGCTGA
Organism: Triticum aestivum; assembly: GCF_018294505.1. Classification (NCBI taxonomy): domain Eukaryota; kingdom Viridiplantae; phylum Streptophyta; class Magnoliopsida; order Poales; family Poaceae; genus Triticum; species Triticum aestivum. Next base: position 599,133,187 of record NC_057806.1, read on the forward strand.
AATGGAAAAAGGCAACGACTCAAACAGCAAATGCCATATTGATGTTAGAATCTGCAGTGATCACTGATCAGCGTATTTCATTTATCAATGGCATTTAGAAACTAATTCACTTAGTTTTCTTATGGGAAAGTTGCTCTTTGGTTAAATACTAGCGAAAAACACAAGTTATTTTTTGTTATATTTGCATCAAGAAGCATGCCCTCAGAGGCTCACATGTAACCATTTGTCACTGTTTGTTTGAGAAATTCCGCTATAATTTCATTAACCTAACCACCTCTTTTATCTAAACGTTTTCTGTTAGACAAGATGACATTTTGTGTTCGCTGGGCACCTTTTATCTTTATGTTTCCTCAGTAAACTGTTGTCTAGCAAAGATGAACAAACATTTATGTTCATTATGTCCTGTGTCAGTTCTTACTTTCCGTCTCTCTTCTTGAAACTGAAAGGTAGAGATTCTCTAACTTATAATTTCCAACTCTACCGAAGATGATCAGTCAAGTCAATGTGTCCGTGGTCTTCCTGCAATGTCACTGCTTACGTAGTACACATAGGATTTCTTGTTCAGCTTCAGTGCATATCTTACAGACTTACACGATACATTAATCTGTTCTTTTCTGACAAAGTAAATGTTGTAAGTAGCCTGGTTGAAAAATCTACTGCAATTTATGATGTCTAAGAAGGCCATGGAACGAAGTAAAACTACTTACTGTTGAGAAGAATATGTTTTTTTTTAGTTTCTTGTTACATAATCTGGTATCATTCTTGTTACATAATCTGGTATCATTCTTGTTACATAATCTGGTATCAATTGTTTTTCTTTTCAAAATGGAAGGCAAACCAATGCTCCATCTGTGCAGGGGTTAAGGCCTTAGGTTCTGGGTATCATCGATTCATCGATTGAAACTGTGCTGTTACAGCAACTGCGGTTCAAGACATATCTAATGATGTGTTGTGGCCGTACTAAACATCAAGTTAAACAGTTACTAATCATTGGTCACCGTTGAGAAGCTGGCCTCGAGGTGAGTGTACTCAAATTAAATATTCGCTCATCGTTTCTGTGTGGAATATGGTGGAAAATGAATATCTAGTACAAGATGTATAGGTGATAACATGAAGTAAACGATTGAATCAGACAATAAAAAAATTACAAATAAGTACCCTGTTTGCTTTTATTTGATTGATCGGAATCATAAATTCAATTCAAAGTAGTTTCTTGGCACACCACCAACTCGTACAAACAGCTGAGATGACCTTTGTCCCATCAAGTCACCACTTTAAAACGTGCCTATACCTCACCTATGTAGAGGTTAGGTTACCAAAGCAACATTGACTTCTTGGTAGAGGTGGCTATATTCGCAAGTTCCATATGGCTTTGGACTGCGAGTTAACCTCTTTGACTCTTCTCACACACGCTCCTTAACCTCTACTGTAGTTTTCTTTTTCTAACTAATAATGGACTTGGTCGTCTCTGATGATCCTAATCATTGTGTACAGTCAGTCTTGTTTTGCTTGCACTTTGAACTTCTATTTCCAAACAAGCAATATACCTAGCCATTTATAATGGTCAATAAACCTTGAACTTCCTGATTAATTCCAATGAAAATAAATTTATTGAATTGGTGTGCGTAACTACTTTAATTATCAGAAAGAGAACCAAATTAGGGGAGCTGCTGCCTGCTGGATTATTCATTGTACAAAAATGTATCGAGGATTTTGATATTCACACATGACTAGCAGAACTACTTTGTTAGAAATTGGCGACTCCATTGCAAATCAAACATATATCTGTGGCAGTTTTTATATCACTCATTACATGTCTTGTTTAGAATTATAATTTCAAACTTTGTTTCACAAACTTAATCAGCATTATCATTTCAATCATTCTAACCATCAGAGTAATCTAGGTGCACAAAACTTGTAGTAGTGATGTATCTTGAGTCTTTCCTTTACATGTTATTAACTCTTTAAATACCATGTTGATTACTGTTGTGGAACACACACCTAATCAGAGAGGAGTCGAAGGTGAGAGAAGGGGAAGACACTGGAATTTCTGGTCGGGGCAACCTCATCCATTCATCCTCAGTACTGATATTTACAGAGCTTCACTTTTACACATAAGACCTCTAGCTTTCCTATTATACAACAAGAGTACCGACACTCCCCCTCAAGATGGGGCGAAGATGCCAATAAGCCCCATCTTGTTACAAATCCTCATAAATGATACAACACCTATCCCTTTTGTTAATACATCTGCAAGCTGATCTACTGACCTAACATAACTAATTTGGAATAACCTTTCATCTAATTTCTCCCGGATAAAGTGCCTATCTATCTCAATATGTTTAGTTCTATCATGATAAACAGGGTTGTTCACTATGTTAATTGTGGCCTGATTATCACAATATACCTGAATAGGTGCACCACTGCACAACTGCAACTCCGTTAGCAATGTTTTTAGCCACATCAGTTCACACAACCCTGAAGCCATTGACCTAAACTCCACTTCCGCTGTCGAGCGAGCTACCACACTCTGCTTCTTACTTCTCCAACTAACCAAATTTCCTCCGACAAACATGCAGTAGCCCGAAGTTGAACGCCTATCATCTAAGCATCCAACCCAGTCCGCATCTGTGTACCCCTCTATTCTCAGATGTCCATGATTAGTGAACAGGATTCCCTTCCCAGGACAACTCTTTAAGTATCTTAGAATTCTATTCGCAGCATCTAAGTGGCTAGTTCTAGGGTCATGCATGTATCTGCTTACAATACTAACAGCATATGCTATTTCTGGTCTCGTATGTGACAGATAGATTAACCGCCCAACTAGCCTTTGGTATTGGTACCTATCAACGGGATCACCACCATCTGCAGAGATCCGATGATTCTGTTCTATTGGTGTGACTGCAGGTTTGCATCCTAACATCCCTGTCTCCTCAAGTAAATCAAGCACATATTTTCTTTGTGAGAGAGAAATACCTTTTGGGCCATATGCAACTTCGATTCCCAAGAAGTAGTGGAGATATCCCATATCCTTGACTTCAAACGACTTTGCTAACATCTTCTTCAACTGAGATATCTCCACCTCATTGTTACCTGTAATCACAATGTCATCTACATAAACAAGAAGTATAGTAATGTAATCGCACTGGCATTTAAAGAATAGGGTATGATCTGCATTGCTTTGCCGATAACCCATGGAACAGATTTTCTTTTGAAACCTTTCGAACCATGCCCTAGGAGACTGTTTTAGTCCATACAGAGACTTTGTTAACCGACACACTTTACCCTCTGTTTCCCGGCTTCTAAACCCAGGAGGAATTTCCATATAAACCTCCTCTTGCAGATCTCCATGGAGAAAAGCATTTTTAACATCCATCTGGAACAATTTCCACTTCTGATTTGCAGCTATCGAGATTAAAGTCCTGACAGTACTCAATTTCGCCACTGGAGCAAACGTTTCATCATAATCCACTCCGTAAGTTTGACTATACCCTTTTGCAACTAGCCTAGCCTTATATCTTTCCACCTTACCATCTGGAGTTTGTTTAACTTTAAATACCCATTTACAACCCACAACTTTCTTATCTACAGGGAGAGAAGTAAGTACCCATGTTTGGTCTTATCAAGTGCTGCCATTTCCTCTAACATTGCCGCCCTCCATTCTGGGTATTGCTTCGCTTCCTGCCAGTCACGTGGTATAGGTAAAGTTGAATGCAAGGAAGCTATAAATGACTTATACAAAGGCCCAATAGAACTGTATGTAACATAATTAGAGACATCATATGGGGCTAATTTAGAGGGCAATTTTCCAGCAATAGTGCGAGGCTGCTTTCTAAGGGCAATGGGAACATTTAAGTCATCATAAGCAAGAGGAGGTATACCATCGCTTGTGGAGACCGGTAATGGAGTGTGAGATGAAGCTGATGGTTGTGAACTGGAATCATGCCCGTCGGATTGAACTTGAGCTTCTGAATCATCCTCCGCTGGACTAATTTCCTCCCCCTGCACATGTTCTTCCTCAGTTTGATGTCTCCCGTATACACCCGCAGATTTTGTTCTTCATTCGGTCTTGCCCACCGCATAACTTCAGTTGATGTATTTTGTCTCTCCCCTTGCATAGTTCGCCCTGGTTCTCCTTCTATAAGATCCACATCTATATTATCATTTCTGTCTTCCAATGGTATTACTCCAACCACCATTTCTCTTGATGGTGTAGAATTGCTCTCTTCTCCTTCTTTTTCTCCCCCTGTCCCATTGTCCAGATCTGAAACATCACTAGAAAACAGATCAGGAAAGACATCGGTTAAATCATCAGGTTCCCCATAAAATGGTACTTGTTCCTGAAGATTACATCCATGCTCACAAACATTCGTTTTTCTGATGGACACCAACACTTATAGCCTTTCTGCTTCCAAGAATACCCCACAAACACACACTTCACAGCCCTTGGATCTAACTTTCCAACAGATGGCCTGTAATCTTTCACAAAACACACACACCCGAACACCTTTGGTGGAACCACATATGTAGTCCTACCTGTCAGACACTCTATTGGAGTTTTGTAACCAAGAACTCTAGATGGCATTCTGTTCATCAAGTATGCAGCAGTCATTACTGCCTCACTCCACAGAAATTTTGGAACATTCATGGCCATCATGATACACCGTGTAATCTCTAAGAGATGCCTATTTTTTTCTCTCAGCCAAGCCATTCTGTTCAGAGGTACCAGGACAAGTAGTTTGATGAATAATTCCAAAGCTTGATAAATATTCGTCAAACTCCTTATTCACATATTTCGTGCCATTATCAGTACGGGGTACTTTCACGCATGCATTATATTGGGTCATGATTAAATTATGAAAACCCCTAAAACATTCAAATACATCACTCTTGTTTTTCAACACATAGACCCAAGTAGTCCTAGTGCAGCAGTCAATGAATGTGACAAAAGAGCGATATCCATTAAGAGATAATACTCCGCTAGGACCCCATACATCCGAGTGGATGGTCTGAAGCGGTACAGTACTCCTATTATCAGAAGATACATAAGTACTCCTAGTCTGTTTCCCATAGTGGCACGCATCACATACTAGATTCTCTTTGCTAGTTTTATTATACATGTTTGGATAAAGTTGACCCAAAATGACAAAAGACATATGTCCTAGCCTGCGATGATGAAGAAGAAATTCCTCTAGTGGAGAGTGAGACAACACAGCAGCAACAGTAGGTGACATGTTATCATCTAAGTAGTACATGCCATCACGCATGCTCCCTGTCCCAAGCCTTCTTCCAGTCCCAAGTTCCTGAAATAAGCACCATGATGGGAAGAAGATAGCAACACAATTAAGCTCGTTTGTAATGCAACTAATGGATAGCATATTAATTGGGAACGAGGGAACATGCAGAACAGATGAAAGATGCATATTAGATCCACACTTGACTGTTCCTGACCCCAGAACAGTCTGACCCCAGAACAGTCTGAGAGGAGCCATCAACCAATTTGACACTTTGCCTTTTTAAATCAGGAGCATAGTCAATAAAATTTCTATAAGAACCAGTCATATGTCTAGAAGCCCCAGAGTCAATTAACCATGGTATATAAGCAACTTCGTAATTCACAGTGCAAGAATTTTTACCACCAAAGTTGGCAGATGCAGCAGAAGTGGATGCAGTAGAAGCCTCGATAGATTGCTTATCCTCCAAACACATTCCCTTAAATTTGCTCCACCTCTCCCAGTCATCGACTGACATCTCTACTTTCATAGTTTGTGGGGCTTCTTCAATAACTGATGAGATATTTGCCCTGCCTGTAGGTCGCACACCACGCCCCCGGTTACCTCCACGTCCATCAAATACACGTCCACGACCCCTGCCACGCCACTCTTGTCCTTTACCCTGGCTTGCTCCAACTAATTCAGGACAAGAGACTCGCAAGTGTCCTGGCTGGCCACATTCAAAACATTTCTTCTCATATATACTTGCTCCTGATCTTTGAAAATTTGCCCCTTCTGTAGCAAGGAAGGCCGAGCACCTCTGTGCGACGCCTTGTGTAGACGATCCTGTAGCCTCCAGCTTCAACCGAGTTTCCTCACTAATAATTGCAGATATTGCTTGCTCCAGGTTAGGTAGTTTCCCACTACCATACAATGCAGCCCTTCTGTTTTCAAACTTAGAATTAAGTCCAATTAGAAAATCCCTAACACGCCTCCTCTCGGTCCATTTATTGTATTTTTCAATGCACTTGCCACACTCCATCTCAATTGGATCATAATAATCCAAACCGCTCCAAAGTCGTTTCAGCTCAGAAACATAGTCAACCACTGTCTTCTCGCCTTCACTCAGGTCCTGCAACTCCTTCTGAAGCTTGCAAGCAAGCATTTCATTTCCTATTCCTGAGAATGTCCCTTTCAATAATCTCCAGATTTCAGAAGCTTCTTTAATCCTTTCAATTTGCTTAGCGATCTGAGGTGATACTGAGCTCAATAACCAGGCCCTCACAAGTGCATTTGTCGCCTTCCACTTCTGGCCTTCTTTGGAACTCTCATCTGCAGGCTTCTCCACCATGCCTAAAATATAACCTTCAAGCTTCCTAGAGACCAAAATGGTCTCTGTATGCTCCGCCCAACTCACATAACTCTCAGGCCCTTCTAATTTTACATGGGGCATTTGCAAAGGATGCACCTCTTCTTTTATCTCCACTTCTGATCTTGAGTTCCCTGCTTGCTTGTTAATTGCATCAAACAACACCCGATACTTCTCATCCATCGCCTGCAAAACAGCAGCAAGCTCCCCCGCTGTGACTCCTGCTGGGGCATTTTCATTGCCTGCCATACCTTCAGTTCCTCCACACCCAGCACACACACCTCAGACTGAGTACCCAAATGCCTGACCTGTTCAGCTCCAGCAACGAAGGGAATGCTCAAATCGAGTCACCGCAGCGGCTGAACCTCGTTGCCTGTTGACGTCCGACGCGCCCTTACTGACCAGCGCTGCGCCTCAACTGCCGCCAGTCACACTCCTCCACCACAGCCGACCAACCCAGCCCCGATTCAGCTCTCCACCACCGCAAATTAGGCCCCCAAGCCACCCTGCTCTGATACCATGTTGTGGAACACACACCTAATCAGAGAGGAGTCGAAGGTGAGAGAAGGGGAAGACACTGGAATTTCTGGTCGGGGCAACCTCATCCATTCATCCTCAGTACAGATATTTACAGAGCTTCACTTTTACACATAAGACCTCTAGCTTTCCTATTATACAACAAGAGTACCAACAATTACTTCATGTATGCCAGCATTAATTTGCTTGGAAAAGCATGCAAACATGCAAAACCATTCTCTCTAGATCAATATCTGGTGTCAATGATTGTGAAGTCATTTCCTTTTTTACCTTCAGACACTAGTTCTTTGAACTGAAATTTTATTTAGTTGTAGAGAATACTGGTTTATGGTAGCTAGTATACCTGGATATATGGTCTATTATCTGTTGTGACATGCTGACAACTAATCATTTTTTGAACAAAAGTCAAGCAATGACTATAGTTTTTCCGTGGAAGGAGTTTAGTGTTGTGTCCCATTGGCTAGTGAGAAATAGTACCTAGTAGCCCTTTCAAGTATGAACGCTGGAAATGCAAGATATGGAATCAAACAGGTGAAGTAGAAGCAAACTTTTGATAATTACATATGATGACCGGATAAATGAAGTTTCCATTTCATCATTCCACACTCCATAGTACCGCACTTCGATTTTGTTTTGTCTATATGGTTAGATTGACACAGTGTGAGCAACTTACACAAACTAATAAGTAGTAGTGTCATCAAGGAAGTCCTTTCAGTAACTTATAGTAAAATCCATTTTTGCCAAATCACTAGAACGTTAATTTGAATTCAAGTAGATAAATTTCTGTCAAAAAATTGGAAAGTCATTTTCAACCTATGTCTGTCATGCGCCAAAAAGACGTGTAAAATTACGTATGTTTACACTTTATACTTAGGTTCTCTAACTTCGTAACGACGATTTTGATGCTTTACAGACATGCCTTATTAAGTCCACGAATGTCTCATGTATTATAGACCATGTCTTTTTGACCAAAATTAGGCAAACCTTGCACATGCTGCAAGTAAACTTTGTCTATGCTGTTAGTGAACACACAAACAAATATCTAGCCACTAGGGTTGGCACTCGGTACAAATATCACACATAGACCAGATAAACTAACATAGCAACAAGTACAATCTAAAACTGTAAATGTTTCTGTAAGGCAGTAACCTGGTAGTGGGAAAAAAACATTTCAATACAAGACTCACATAGAGATGCCTGAAAACAAGGCATCTCTCATCTAGGAGTGGTGAGAGACATTATTGTTCTTAATTCAGAGCTCTCATCATCTTTCACCATTCCCCATGAATGCTACAAATTTACACCACAAAATCCACAATCATGCATGTACATGAGAACAAACACCAATAGCTAGTTCGCTACTGCATCCCAAGGTCGACGGGCTCCTCTGCGAGGCAGTACTGCTGCATCCCTTGGGAGCTGGATGCGACAGTAGTGTTAGGGCAGACCAAGTGGCTCACTTCATTCCACCTCATGCTCTGGTCCCCCATGCCGAAGAAGCATTCCAGCCCGTCCAGCTTGACCTGGTTGAATTGGAAGCTCTCGTCCAGCTCCAGTGCAGGCAGCACGCCGGAACAGTGGATGCCACCTTCGTTTAGCGGGGCCGTGTGCACCGATGGCGCCACGAAGTTTGGAGCTTCCCCATACATTGGTGGAGGAAGGCACGGCGGGGCTTGCAGGGCAGCGAAAGAGCTTCCTCCTAGCTTGAACAGAAGCTTCCGGATGGACTCATCCACGCCTTCTCCGATACGATTGCCTTCCACCATTGAACCTGGCATCGGACGGGACGGCATGGCCATTGCATGCTGGTGCCAATTGTAAGCACCAGCAGCAAAGCCATTGTTCCCGGCTGCGCCCTCGCTGGCTTCTTCCTTATGCCCGCTGTTCGTTGCCTGGCGTGCGAACTGGTGCTGCCTCTGGTCCTTGCGCGACTGTTTGCCGAAGAGCTTCTTCTTGAGCCTTGTGTTCCAGTAGTTCTTGATGTCATTGTCCGTCCTCCCCGGCAGCTGTGCAGCTATTATCGACCACCTACGCCCAACCCAAGGCATGCATGATATGTTTAGAACTTAGATCATACTCCCTCCGTTCCCAAATACTTGTCTTTCTAGGCATTTCAAATGGACTCAATATACGGATGTATGTAGACATATTTTAAAGTGTAGATTCACTCATTTTGCGTCGTATGTAGTCACTTCTTGAAATCTCTAGAAAGACAAGTATTTAGGAACGGAGGGAGTAGATAGCATGTAATAGATTGTACTACACCCATGTGCCTGCCTACCAGTTTGCAGCTAATCCTACAGCTGAGTTGATCATACAATTGACAAGACAGGTGAGACCAACTGTACCAGTACCTGCTGCCTATGCTGATGTAGAGGCTGAGGATGATCCTGTCCTCCTCGTCTGAGAATCCACCGTGCCTTATGTTCGGCCGGAGGTAATTGAGCCACCGGAGGCGGCAGCTCTTTCCACACCTCCTCAGACCTGCGGATGCCCCAGAGACACAAGAACGCACACCTAATTAGCTTCTATCTATCATCAATTTATCACTACCGCTTACTGGCAGCATCACTACATCGTACTCAGCAATTCTGATGAGCACATACCAATCTTCTGTGGCAGCGCGATCCAGTTGCCGCCGGTGCCGTTCTGCTCGATGTAGGACTTGAGTGTGGCGTCCTCCTCCGGTGACCATGGGCCCTTCTTCACGCTCGCCTTGTCGCAGCACGGAGCTCTCCCCATGGCGGTATCCTTCCTCCTCTTCTAGCTTTGGGGCTCTCGTGTGAGAGGGGACGGGAGGATGCTTTGGTTAGGGCCTAAACTTGGTTAGGCATGATGATGGTGTGGGCGGTGGGTTTATGTGCTCAAAAGGCAGGCAGGGGAGACGAGGTGTATTATTGACATGGGAAAAGGTGGCTGCGTGTGGTGGTAATAAAATACGGTTTAATTTGTGGTGGTCTGATCTGGGTTGCTTTCTTTCTAATTGTTGTTTCCCTTGGATTAGAATCTCCATCATGCGTCCATCAGCACTGGTTGCCGGCCTATCCATGAACTTGGTCTTGGTGCACCGTAGGGACCTTAGTGAGATCTTCTTATCTAGTATGGTTCCATTGGTTCATGCGTTATTTCTCATTTGGCTATACTTCACTTGCATATTCTGTTGTTTGATCTTCGTGCTATTTTTTTGTTTGGAAAATACTCCCGCCGTTCCTCGTGACCTGTCCAAAAGTATACATGAAGTTATACACATGGTCTGGGTGCAAATTTTACTGTTATTTTTATGTCAACATGTTGGTTTAAAAGTTAAATAATTGAAAAATTGTGAAATAGTTTTTCATGAAAAATGTAGAGGTATTATCTTCAGTTGACCAATCTCATTTGTTTTAAGAAGTCAGGTGTTATGGAATGGAGTTAGTTTTTTTCTTTAGTAGAAGAGAAGTAGTAACAAGTTTTTTCACACACACACGCACTGAATTGATATTCCAAGAAATGGCACGCTAATTGTACATCAGAAGTCTCTAAATGTGGACGCAATATATACTGGTAAATATTTTCCTCTTCTGGATGGTGGGTGGAACCCATCCTTTTTTTGGTTTGACATAACATTAGGTAAAAGCATAATAAGTTGGCATTAGCATACACGAGCAACAACCACAACATCTTGCTGATATATCTATACAATATCGGATGCTGTTTTATCTCGTAGTTCCGTCTATGACTGTGGGATGTCCTAATATAGTATTACATCGTGCCATAATTTATTAGCATGATCTGATCTTTAGATTGCATCTTCTCTGATTCTTGCTGGCAGCTGTCCTGTTCATACTGTCCCCTTGTAAAAACTTTAAGCTATACTCTTGGAGCCATTTGATGTGTGCGTGCCTTTCAGGGATACCCAGGGGCAACCCTGTAAGTACCCTGTCATATCACTGCAAAAAATATCACCCTCATTTTTAATGTGTCTCCATTATGCTCACTTTGCGGAGAACTTTAAAGTCAAATAATTTGCTTGATTTCAAGTAGTTTGAAATACACCATTGTCGTTTGTCACTTATTGACCCCTTCCCCCCTGGATCTCTTCAGTCACTATCAATGGTAGGGTACTATGGTGTCAGTGGTATGCATGCTGATGTAGGCTGGCTTGCATCACGGTAGATTTCATTTGGTCGTATTTTTTTTCTCTCCATTCTACTTAACAAATCCGTGATGATATTTATGTTTCGCATTTTGAGCTCTGCTCATGTAATGCCATTTTTTGTAAAAATGGTATTGGGATTGATAAATAACTTAATCATGTAATGTCATTTTTTGTAAAAATGGTATTGGGATTGATAAATAACTTAATTGCTTACTGTATTGATTTGAAAATAGTACTTAATCTTGCCTTTTACTGCACATCGGTCATAGACAGGATAGTTTTTGATGTTTGAAGTAGTATATGCACATCTATTCTCCATTTGAAGTTTTCAGCCTTTTAAATGGTTATTGGATAGAAAGGTGTGGGCTGTCCGCTGAAATTGTAGCAGGACAAACTGAGCTTCTGTCCGCTTTAGGGTTGAAAATTCTACTATATCTTTTGGCTTTTTTCTTAAAGACTCAGTTTCTGATTCCTAATTTCCAACGGGTGTCATGGTGTCATTAATGTGAAGGCTGAAGAGGTCTGACTGAAGCAAATCTGGACACGAGAAAACGACGTTGCAGAAATTGCAGGAAAACTATGATTATATTAGCCGTCAGTCGAATTCTGAAGGATCTCTGTGAAAGTAGCTTGGAATGGGAACTCTGAAAGTAACTTCAAATGGTGGGCGTGATTAGACAAAGTTTGTCAGTTAGCTGGCTGCCCCCTATTTCACACGAGAAACTGCTCATCTTTTGCCTTTCCTAAAAGAGATGAAGAGACGACAAATCATGGTGCCGCGGGATGACTGCCAACTAACCTTTTTTTTCGTAAGAAGACTGCGTCGCTGCGAAGAAACTGGGCTGAGGTACCTTTTTCTTTGAGGTATAGATGTGGCGCTTATGGTCAAGATTAGAGGGCGGGCCTTCAGCGAGTCTGGCTTCGGACTCGCTGAAGGGGCGAGCGAGCTGGGCCGGCCCACGAGCACGGGAGACCATAGCCTCTTTTTCCAGTTTTTTTTTTTTATGTTTTATGTTTTATTTTTGTACTTTTGTTTATACTTTAAAATATTCTATATATGTATTGAAAAACACTCTTATAAAAAATCAAGTTGATGATGATGGTGTGCCTATCATCCTGCAATATAGACCATCTGATCTATATCTAACGGATAGAAAGCAAACTTGATGTGTGCATCAATGCCGTATGTTTACTTGGGGCGACTCCAAGTGTTCAACAGAAAACAAGCACATCCATTTGTTCTGATGCAAGTATACCAGAGACTTCACATTATAATCTTCCGACTATGTTACGGCTTGGATCTTTCCGCTTTGAGGTTTCGCCGTTGGAGCCAAAGAAGAACACGGTGAAGTCAAACTTCAGAACCCCTCCAAAGTGCATTAATATTGGTAGTATTTCATGTCCGGTGAAGTAGTTTCAAGCGTGCAAGCAAATAAGTCGTTTTTTTGTTTTAAATTAGTCATGTGTGATCAGCGTGGCCGAATGATTAATTAAGTTCCTAATTAAGGAATACTAGAATACAAGGGTCACATACAAGTTGTGCTAGTTAGCTTGTTTTTTTTTCTCTCTCTCCAAGATGTAAAAGGAGAGGATCGCCGTGTTAGTTTGAGACTTTGAGTTGGTTAGTAGTTTAGGCCCTTACGGCTGGTGTGACTAGGATATAAAAGGTAGCGTCCTGAGTTTTGTACGCAGATTAGTTTTGAGTTGAATAAAAAAATACCAGAAAACGCCTCACGGCGAGGGGCATCAAAGATGGGTTCTTGCGATTCCTAGGGTTTCGTTGTTGCTGTTCCTTTGTTGATCTCGTATCAATATTTGGTACAAGTCTACTCCTTTAGCTTCTTGCTATATCGTTTTGATCCAAAGGCTTTTCTTCTTCGTCGTCTGTTTGTTTTATTCTGCGACGGTTGCTGCTGCCGTTTATTGCTGTCTCGCAAATATCGTGAAAGATCGGGCCGTGACTTGCACAATTTAGCATCTCGCTAGTCTGTGCTCCATCAAGTGGTATTCAGAGCTAAGGTTGTTCATGGTACGACGTTGATCAAGATGTCAACCTCGGTCAACAAGGATGGCGAGGCTGCTGCTGATTCTTAGGAAGTTGTACGTCCAGTGTATGCGGATGATATCCCTCAAAATATCCGGGATGGTTTTGACCACACATGCAACTACATCAAGCAATGTCATGATGCACTCGGCAAAAGGATAGATGTCCTGATCACTCGGTTCGATGGTTTGGCAGACATCATCAATATGCCGGCGACGAATTTTTCCCAACCACAGACTGCTCCGGCTGCTCCATTGCATTATGCACCACCAGTTCGCGACGGACATGCCGGCGTGCATGATCGCCGTTTGGCAGCACAACCTCATGCTGGAGATGATGGTTTCGATGATGGCGTTGACCAGGCGGGATACGCGCCACGACCACGACATTATGAGCCTCGTCCTGAAACTTCCGTTCGTGGTGGAGTGCATGACCGAGTTGGTCAAGCTATGCGTGTGCCTTTAGATGATGGAATTGGGCGCATAAAAATTTCAATCCCTTCGTTCTCCGGCAAGTGCGAACCAGAAGGCTATTTGGAGTGAGAAATGCGTGTTGATCAAATATTTGATGCCCATCATTATGGCGAGGAGAAGAAAGTTCAACTTGCTGGAACGGTTACGCGCTAATTTGGTGGAATCAAATTTGTCGTTCAAGACATCGCCCGACGACTTCGCGAGGTATGAAAGAATTCATAAGGCGTCGTTTTGTTCCTGAGCACTATAAAAGAGATATGTACAACAAGTTGCAACGGCTCTCTCAAGGTAATATGAGTGTTGATGAATATTACAAGGAGATGGAATTGCTTATGATACGTACAGGGACAACAGAGGATCCAGAGGCGACCATGTCACGTTTCTTTAACGGGCTGAATATCGAGGTGCAGGATCGTGTTGAGATGGTGGTCTACTACAACATACAAGATCTTGTGCACCAAGCTGTGCGTGCGGAACAGCAGATTAAGCGACGCCAAGTCAACACAGTTCCCAGTACCACTTTGAACACATGGCGACGCTCGCAGCATAAGAATGAGGATGTCGGTCCTAGCTCCAGGGCGACATCATCAAATCGCTCTCATGGTTCCGGTGCAAAAGGATGCTTCAAAATCAAGACTGTTGATGGTTGATTCTAGTGCACAGTCAACCGGACGCATTAGTGACATAGAGTGTTTCAAGTGTGGAGGAAGGGGACATATGAAGTGTGAATGTCCTAATGAGAAAAGAGTGTTGCTCACGAGAGATGGCTATGCATCCGCTAGTGATGAAGAGGCAGTTTCTGACACTTCTAGTGAAAAATCTAAGGATGCTGAAAATGTGGTTGCGAATTTTGAAGCTGCTGAATCATATCCTTCACTAATGGTGCAACGAGTGCAAGAGGATCGCGTTGAGAATAAGGGACGTTGGAATATTTTTGAGACTCGGTGCAAAGTCAATAACACCAATTGTAAGTTGATTATAGATGGAGGAAGCTACACCAACGCGGTCAGCAAGGGATTGGTGGAAGCTTTGGGGTTACCTGCATGGAAGCACCCTCAGCCACACCATGTTGAGTGGATGTATCATACATGGAAGTTGAAGGTTACTCATAAGGTCCGTGTGAATTTTTCTGTTGGAGATTATACTGATATGGTGATTTGTGATGTTTTGCCAATGGATACGTGCCATATATTGTTAGGAAGACCATGGCAATATGATCATGGAGCCACACATGATGGGGGTCTAACACTTATTCATTTTGGGATAATGGAAAACGGAATGTGTTGAGACCAATGTTTGCCAATGCCATCAATGTAGATGCTAATGTTTCTCTACAACAGAAGATCTCAAAGGTTGCTTTAAAGCCGAGGACGGCTTCGATTCAAGAGGGAGAGGATGATGTGTGCATCAATGCCGTATGTTTACTTGGGGCGACTCCAAGTGTTCAACAGAAAACAAGCACATCCATTTGTTCTGATGCAAGTATACCAGAGGCTTCACATTATAATCTTCCGACTATGTTACGGCTTGGATCTTTCCGCTTTGAGGTTTCGCCAATGGAGCCAAAGAAGGACACGGTGAAGCCAAACTTCAGAACCCCTCCAAAGTGCACTAATATTGGTAGTATTTCATGTCCGGTGAAGTAGTTTCAAGCGTGCAAGCAAATAAGTCGTTTCTTTGTTTTAAATTAGTCATGTGTAATCAGCGTGGCCGAATGATTAATTAGGTTCCTAATTAAGGAATACTAGAATACAAGGGTCACGTACAAGTTGTGCTAGTTAGCTTGTTTTTTTCTCTCTCTCTCCGAGATGTAAAAGGAAAGGATCGCCGTGTTAGTTTGAGACTTTGAGTTGGTTAGTAGTTTAGGCCCTTACGGCTGGTGTGACTAGGATATAAAAGGTAGTGTCCTGAGTTTTGTATGCAGATTAGTTTTAAGTTGAATAGAAAAATACCAGAAAATGCCTCATGGCGAGGGGCACCAAAGATGCGTTCTTGCGATTCCTAGAGTTTCGTTGTTGCTGTTCCTTTGTTGATCTCGTATTAATATTTGGTACAAGTCTACTCCTTTGGCTTCTTGCTATATCGTTTTGATCCAAAGGCTTTTCTTCTTCGTCGTTTGTTTGTTTTATTCTGCGACGGTTGCTGCTGCCGTTTATTGCTGTCTCGCAAATACCGTGAAAGATCGGGCCGTGACTTGCACAATTTAGCATCTCGCTAGTCTGTACTCCATCAAAACTATGGCAAATTTTGCAAAGACATACCCACATCCCTTTCCACATTTGTAGATAAGGCCTTCCCTCGTTCATCTTTGTCTCTTAAAAAATAAACAACTCGTATAAATGCATCTTGATGTTCCGTGCAACTCATGGGCCTCTTGCTAGTTTGAAAAGACATGGAACAAGTATTTGTGAAATGTTGAACAAGTATTTCAAAAAATGTTGTTGATGTATATAAAAATGTTAAACAAGTATTTAAAAAATGTTGATCATGTATATTAAAATATTGAACAAGTATTTGAAAAAAATGTTGATCATGTATATAAGAATGTAGAGTGAAAAACAAAAAGAAACAAAGAAAAACCAAAAAACTGAAAACCCAAAAAGAAACAAAATAAACCAAAGGAAAAGGAAAATGAAAAAAAAGAAACAAATGAAAAAACCCGGAGAAGAGAAAAAAACAAAAGAAAACAACAAAATTTAAAAAAAGGAGAATAACCTGCTTGACTCGTTTCAAGTAGGACGCGCCCCCTTTACGTAACGCGAACAGTAGCGCGGCGTGGTTGCTACGTGTGTTTGATTCTTCTCTCCTTCTCCCTCCCCTTTTATTCTTTAACTAGGCGCGAAGTGGGCCGGCCTAAATGTTGTGCCGCATTCAGTGAGAGATCCCTTCCGTCGCTGAATGCGATAAATAGACGCCACGGAGATTAGATGCCAAAAGTTTGGGCTGGTATTGCCCATTGTTTTTTTTGTTGCAAAATGCCCACTATGCTAATATAGGCCATGAGTTGGCCACGGGATTGCCTTACTGGGCCAGCCCATGGAGGTCCTCGCTCCGCTGCTGCCGCGCCGAACCGCCTCAATGATATATATCGCTCATAGCAATACTTATAATAGTGCTTGCCCACTAAAGCGCTCCTGGCGGGATGGCCCATTAGGGGAGTAGGAGGAAATCCTCGGGTAGAGAGAGAGAGAGCAGGTAATTGAGAGGTACGCTAAACCAAGGCCTGATAAGGAGAATAGGCGATGGGAACAGCACTTCGATCTGGCAACATAACTGGCTACCACGTCCACATAACATGCGGCCAATCATGAGCAGAATAGCCAATCCACCACAACTTGTTCGGGATTTGATCCTTCCCGGGGCGGAATGGGATAGAGAAGCAATTGCAGAAATTTTTATCCCAACTGATGCTTTAGCAATTCAAGCTATCCCGCTATGCACTCGCCAGATCGAGGATTTTTGGTCTTGGGTATATGAGAAAAATGGTATGTTTACGGTCAGGTCTGCATACCGGATGCTAGTGACGACCAAGCTAAGGCGTGAAGCATGGTTAGAGGGACGATCCGACTCATCAAATGATGCGGGTGAGCAGAAAGCTTGGGCGAAATTGTGGAAGATAGATGTGCCTTCCAAATTAAAAATATTCCTATGGCGTCTGGCGCTACAATCGATCCCAACAGCTGACCTTCTAAATCATAGAAATATGTCAACAATCTCTTCATGTGGTCTATGTGGAGCGGAGGATTCCTGGCAACATTCCCTGTTGCGTTGCATAGTGGCGAGATGCGTGTGGGCCCTCCAAGATAATGACCTTGTTGAAGCAGTTAACAGTGTCAGGGAGCCAGATGCCAAACGATGGATCTTTGAGATGATGGATATTCTACCAGAGACAGAATTTATTCAGGTTTTGATTAGCCTGTGGGCGATATGGCATGCTAAGCGCAAGGCACTCCATGAGCAAATCTTCCAGAGCCCACAGCAAACTCATGGCTTTATCATGAAATACCTCTATGAGTTGGAACAGTGCAGGCCGAAGAAGCCAACAGTTACTTCTGCCAGTCCGGTTAGAGTGAAACCCAAGTGGATTTCACCACCTCCAGGTGTGTTTAAGGTCAGAGTGGATGGGGCTGTGGCTCGGTCAGGTAATGAGGGAGCCTATAGTGCTGTTTGCAGGAACTCGGAGGGCACGTACATGGGAGCCTCGGCTATCAGATGCATCGGTGTTACTGATCCAGCAACCCTTGAAGCGCTCGCGTGTAGAGAGGCGCTGGCCTTGGCTACTGATCTGGGTTTATCACATGTGATCATCGCGTCGGACTGCCAGGGAGTGGTGAGCGACATCTCGCATGGTATAGGAGGAATGTACGCAAGCATTGTGAAGGAAATTACAGCTACGGCGGCACAGTTTCTGCAATGTACCTTCATCTTTGAAGGGCGTGACTCGAATCAAGAGGCTCATAGCCTCGCCAAACATGCTTTCGGTCTAGGTTTGGGGCGCCATGTGTGGCTTATGAACCCCCCTTCTTTGAATTGTATTCCTATGAACGTTTCTATTGAATAAAGCAAGCATGTTTTTGGATGCAAAGAAAAGGTAATTGAGAGGTACCCCTTGCGGGAGCCTTTCAAGGGTCATCTTTGGATGGGATTAGAGAGCGCCACATGTCGCGTTCTAGGCACTCTCTTGGTGTTTTGTTTTTTTGCACACGTTTTCGGTTTTAGATGCTTTTTTTTGCTTTTTGTCGGCCTCCCCTATGTATTGGACAAAAAAATTGAAAAAAATTGCATGAAAAAAATGTTTTTCTTTCTTCCGCGAGAAGCACAAATTTGCTTCTCATGGAGGCACATGTTTGTTGTGCCTCTCCAAAAAGGGAAAAACATATATTTTTTCCTTTAGTGAGAGGCATGGATTTTCTTCTCGTGGAGTGCCTCTTGAAAACAAAAAAATGTGTTTTTTTTCTTCCACGAGAGGCACAGATTTGCTTCTCAGGAAAGCGCACAGGTTTGCTTCGCGAGAGGCATTCCTCTTGGAAAAGAAAAAAAAACGTGTTTTTTCTTCCGTGAAAGGCACAAGTTTGCTTCTCGTGGAGGAACATGCTTGCTTAATGAAGGAAAAAAATAAGTTTTATTTATTCCGCGAGAGGCACATATTTGTTTCTCTGGAGGCACAGGTTTGCTTCGCGAGAGGCATAGTTGTGCCTCTTAGGGAAAAAAAATTCTGTGAAAGGCATAGATTTGCTTTTTATGGAGGCACAGTTTTGCTTTCGCGAGAGGCACGGTTGTGCCTCTCGGAAAAGGGAAAATGAAAAAAAGGTGTTGTTTTGGCTCATTTTTTGGGGTTTTTTTCGTGGAATTTTTTTGTTGAAACATATTAACGTGAGATCTAGTTTCAATTATCTCGACACAAGAAATAAAACGGTTCACGATTTGGATGCACGTTTAAGAGATAGAACGTTTTGAATAAAAGAATCTACGGGAAAAGGGAAAACTCTCTGGTTGTGACAGGTGGCGCACATGCAAGACGCCACTTGTGGCAACCTGGAATTGTGGGAGTGACCTTTACAATGGTACCCCTTAATTAGTGATTTCGATGATTTTGGGATTTCTCTTCATCTGGGGTTTTCTGGCTTTTGGACCATTTTTTCTTCCTTTTTGGGTTGTTTAAGACTGGTCCATTAGCAGGAGTAGGAGGAAACACTCGAGTAGTAGAGTAGTAGTTGTTGTTTCTGGCTTCCGAACCACTTTTAGTTTTTTCTTCAGATTCCTCCTACCGTTGCTAATGGGCCGCCTACGTGGAGGGCCCTAGTGGGCGAGCAGTATGATAAGTGTTGCTATGAGCAACACATATCACTTGAGGTAGTGATCGTGACCGTCAGTGAGTGAGAGTGAGAGGTGCATTGGGCCTGACACATGCAAGCGTGCTGTGGGTGACCCTTCTTCCAGGGCTCACATTAAGCACATTGTGCACGAACGCTGCCTCCTGCCTGTTAGAGTAAAACAAGACTAAATGAAAGTGAATGGACGATTAGTCCTTATTTTTATTGATTCTCAAGTATATATACATATGGAAGAGATGGGAAGAAGAGGTGGCTGTTCGGAGGCATCCCTCCAAA
The DNA here is from genome assembly GCF_018294505.1 of Triticum aestivum. Classification (NCBI taxonomy): domain Eukaryota; kingdom Viridiplantae; phylum Streptophyta; class Magnoliopsida; order Poales; family Poaceae; genus Triticum; species Triticum aestivum. The sequence continues at coordinate 599,153,071 of NC_057806.1, forward strand.
ACAGGTGCCTTTTGACAATAGAGAGAGAAGGGACATGACTCTTCGGGGTTGGACACACCCCTTGATAACAACAGTTCATTAATTAGCATGTGCTAATTAGCAATAGACATGTGCTAATTTATTCCTGACACTCCCCCTTGTACAACACCGCTTCTTGATCATCATTGAAGGATTCTTAAACATCACCGAAGGTGTCTTGTATATTCATGTTCCATCTTGAGAAATCCTTTGTACAATTTTGAGAGTCTCCCCCAAAAACTCTATGGGAAAATATGAGGAGAATAGTGCTGATGTGTTGCTAAAACTCATTTAAACCCAGTGGGAAAAATAATAAGGAGAAAATGATGCAACATATTATGATTACTGTCTCCTTGATAACTCATATGAGAAAAACCTTTGAAAAAGGAGAAAACTCATTGATGAGTTTGGAGAATATTAAATATGCTTTGTATACCTTTCTTTAAAAAACCCATTGGAAAAAAATATAGAAAGTATTGCATATGTTGACTCGTTAGAAGCCTATTATGAGAAAATTCGAGAGACAACTCGTAAGGGAAAGGAGTGCAATCTGATATGCTATTGAAAACTCCTTTAAAACCCAATGGGAAAAGTGTAAGGATAAAATGTTATGACATATCATGATAATTGTCTCTTTTAACTCAATATGGGAAAATACATAGAGTTTAGAGGACAGTAAGTATGTCGTGTATACTTTCCTAAAAAAACCCGGTGGGAAAAACAGAAAGTATGACATATGATCTCATGTTGGTATTACCTCATTATAAAACCTTGATGAGAACCTATAGTAGTAAACTCATAAAGGGAAAAGGAGTAAAATATGATGCTTTGAACATGATTAATTCAGGAAGATTCTCCCCCGATACTTGCATATCTTGAAGCCATCGAATACAAATTCCGTGAACATGTTTCTGGAATGTTAAAGTTGGTAGAGACTTCATAAACGAATCAACGAGCTTGTCACATGATTTGACTTGCAAGATGGGTAATATAGTGACATTGCTTACTATGTAACCTATTTGCATCCGAACAACATAAGCAACATTATATTTGAGATCATGGTTGGTGGATGTAGCCACTAAGGTCGGTTTCGAAGACTTTCATGAAATGGCTACCACACCTAGTAGGAAAACAAAGCTTGTCTACAATATAAATAGTGGAGATCTGCTCATTTATCCAATGATATTGGTGTCCAGATTTCTCTTAAACTTGAAAACTAGGACAAGATGCTTGATGCCTTGCAGATATCGAAAGATATTCTTTGAGTCCCAACCAATTGTGTTTGGTGAGTCCAATGGCACTAGGATATGTAACTTTGCATCTCAATATCGCATCTCCATCATTTCATGTTTTAATGGATCTTTCTCTACGTCTAGAGATTGAATAACCATGGTAATTGTTGATGAATAAGACTTGTCCATAATGAATTTCTCCAATATATTTTGGATATAGACAACATAGTGTACCATAATGTATGAGTGAAGGTGCTCAACGTTTTACCTAAATCCTTCATCTAAGATTCCGTCATATAGATTATCACATGCTTAACATGCATGGGTAATCATCATTGTAGGAGTAATCCTTGTGAATAAGGAACTCACTACGTCGGTTGTACCAAACTATACCGCCAACAATAAGCCATATGATGACTTATTGATTTTACACAATGTATGTTGCGTTTTGCATTTCAATTCAGAAGTGAGATTCCATTGGGAACAATCTATGTCTAAATCTAGTGATCCACATGGGTATGTAATCACCACATCTATCAACTACATTGATCATTTTGTACTGCCAAGGTATAATGTATCGGAAAGAGATTCCACCTCTAGAGAGTAGTTCGGGTATCTACGTGAACCCTTGTGCTACAATACTTGCTCTATATGTTTCACCACCTCATTGTTCTCATTCCATTTGCAGAAGAAAACTGGTGTAGGTATTGCTTAAGTGAATACCTTCCCTTTATTGAGCAAGATTATTTCTACCTAGAATATGCCCTTTGCTCGATTTCAGTTCGAGTGTTGTTCACACTTTGCCATGGTCGTGGGCGAAGCTAGGTCTCGTCGCCTAGGAAAAACTGGATTGTAGGCCGGAGCCGTGCATGGGGCACGGAGGGGCGCCGCTGTCTCCATCGGCAGCCACGCCAGGGAAGGAGGGGAGCGATGCGGCTCACCATGGTCAGAGAAACCGGGTCGTGGTCGCGTCCATCACGCCCAACTCGCTGTGATGCAGCCGCACCCACCGCTGCCACTTGATACACCTCCAACGTATCTGTAATTTTTTGATTGTTCCATGCTATTATAGTATTAATCTTGGATATTTGTTATGCAATTATATATATCATCTTTTGGGACTAACCTATTAACCTAGTGCCTAGTGCCAGTTGCGTTTTTTTGCTTGTTTTTGGCTTTTCAGAAAATCAGTACCAAACAGAGTCCAAACGCTACGAAACTTTTTGATGATTTTTTCTGGACCAGAAGGGACCCTAGAAGCTTTGGGAGAAGACCTGAAGAGTCACGAGGTAGTGACAAGCCTGCCAGGCCCCTCGTGGCACCTATTGACCTAATTGCACTTCTATAAGTTCCCAAATATTCCCAATACATTAGAGAGCCACCCAAAATACTTTTTTCGTCGCTGCAAATTTCTGTTCTTCGGAGATCCCATCTAGAGACCTTTTCCGGGACTCTGTCGGAGGGGAAATCGATCATGAAGGGTCTCTACATCAACGTTGCTGCTCTTCCGATGACGTGCGAGTAGTTTACCACCGACCTACGGGTCCATAGCTAGTAGCTAGATGGCTTCTTATCTCTCTTTGATCTTCAATATAATGTTCTCCTGGATGTTCTTGGAGATATATTCGATGTAATCTTTTTTTTGCCGTGTGTTTGTTGGGATCTGATGAATTGTGCGTTTATGATCAGATTATTCATGAATATTATGAGTCTTCTCCGAGCGCTTTTATGCATGATTGTTATAGCTTTGTATTTATCGTTGATCTATCCGTTTGGTGTGGCCAACTAGATTGATTTATCTTGCAATGGGAGAGGTGCTTTGTGATGGGTTCGATCTTGCGTTTCTCAATCCCAATGACAAAAAGGGACATGTGTTGGGGAACGCAGTAATTACAAAAAAAATTCTACGCACACGCAAGATCATGGTGATGCATAACAACGAGAGGGGAGAGTATCGTCTACGTACCCTAGTAGACCGTAAGCGGAAGAATTATGACAACGCGGTTGATGTAGTCGTATGTCTTCACGATCGACCGATCTAGCACCGAAGGTACGGCACCTCCGCAATCTGCACACGTTCAGCTCGGTGACGTCCCGCGAACTCACGATCCAGTAGAGCTTCAAGGGAGAGTTTCGTCAGCACGACGGCATGATGACGGTGATGATGACGCTACCGGAACAGGGCTTCGCCTAAGCACCGCTATGATATAACCGAGGTGGATTATGGTGGAGGGGGGCACCGCACACGGCTAAAAGATCAATGATCAACTTGTGTGTCTATGGGGTGACCCCTCCCCCGTATATAAAGGAGTGGAGGAGGGGGAGAGGCCGGACATCCTAGGCGCGCCCCAAGGGGTGTCCTACTCCCATTGGGAGTAGGACTCCAACCCTTCCAAGAGTAGGAGTAGGAGAGAGGGAACGAGGGGAGAAGGGGAAGGAAAGGGGGCGCCGCCCCCCCCTCCTTGTCCAATTCGGACTAGAGGGGGAGCGGGGTGCGGCCTACCCTGGCCGCCCCTCCTCTTCTCCACTAAGGCCCAATAGGCCCATTACACTCCCCGGGGGGTTCCGGTAACCCCTCGGTACTCCGGTATTTGTCCGAACTTGCCCGGAACCCTTCCGAAGTCCAAAAATAGTCATCCAATATATCGATCTTTATGTCTCGACCATTTCGAGACCCCTAGTCATGTCCTTGATCACATCCGGGACTCCGAACTACCTTAGGTACATCAAAACACATAAAATCATATTATCGATCATCACCGAGCGTTAAGCGTGCGGACCCTACGGATTCAATAACTATGTAGACATGACCGAGACTAATCTCCGGTCAATAACCAATAGCGGAACCTGGATGCTCATATTGGCTCCTACATATTCTACGAAGATCTTTATCGGTCAAACCGCATAACGGTATACGTTGTTCCCTTTGTCATCGGTATGTTACTTGCCCGAGATTAGATCGTCGGTATCTCAATACCTAGTTCAATCTCGCTACTGGCAAGTCTCTTTACTCGGTCCGTAATGCTACATCCCGTAACTAACTCATTAGCTACATTGCTTGCAAGGCTTATTGTGATGTACATTACCGAGAGGGCCCAGAGATACCTCTCCGACAATCGGAGTGACAAATCCTAATCTTGATCCATGCCAACTCAACAAACACCATCGGAGACACTTGTAGAGCACCTTTATAATCACCCAGTTACGTTGTGACATTTGGTAGCACAAAAAGTATTCCTCTGATATTCGGGAGTTACATGATCTCATAGTCATAGGAACATGCATAGTTATGGATAAAGCAATAGCAACAAACTAAACGATCATCGTGCTAAGCTAACGGATGGGTCAAGTCAATCACATCATTCTCTAATGATGTGATCCGTTAATCAAATGACAACTCATGTCTATGGTTAGGAAACATAACCATCATTGATTTAACGAGCTAGTCAAGTAGAGGCAAACTAGTGACACTCTGTTTGTCTATGTATTCACACATGTACTAAGTTTCCGGTTAATACAATTCTAGCATGAATAATAAACATTTATCATGATATAAGGAAATATAAATAGCAACTTAATTATTGCCTCTAGGGCATATTTCCTTCAGTCTCCCACTTGCACTAGAGTCAGTAATCTAGATTACACTGTAATGATTCTAACACCCATGGAGTCTTGGTGCTGATCATGTTTTGTTCGTGAGAGAGGCTTAGTCAACGGGTCTGCAACATTTAGATCCGTATGTATCTTGCAAATCTCTATGTCTCCCTCCTTGACTTGATCACGGATGGAATTGAAGCGTCTCTTGATGTGCTTGGTTCTCTTATGAAATCTGGATTCCTTTGCCAAGGCAATTGCTCCAGTATTGTCACAAAAGATTTTCATTGGACCCGATGCACTAGGTATGACACCTAGATCGGATATGAACTCCTTCATCTGCTGCTTGTGAAGCAGCTATGTATTCCGCTTCACACGTAGATCCCGCCACGACGCTCTGCTTGGAACTGCACCAACTGACAGCTCCACCATTTAATAAAAACACGTATCCGGATTGTGACTTAGAGTCATCCGGATCAGTGTCAAAGCTTGCATCGGTGTAACCATTTACGACAAGCTCTTTGTCACCTCCATATACGATAAACATATCCTTAGTACTTTTCAGGTATTTCAGGATGTTCTTGACCGTTGTCCAGTGATCCACTCCTGTATTACTTTGGTACCTCCCTGCTAAACTTATAGCAAGGCACACATCAGGTCTGGTACACAACATTGCATACATGATAGAGCCTATGGCTGAAGCATAGGGAACACCTTTCATTTTCTCTCTATCTTCTGCAGTGGTCGGGCATTGAGTCTGACTCAACTTCACACCTTGTAATACAGGCAAGATCCCTTTCTTTGCCTGATCCATTTTGAACTTTTTCAAAACTTTATCAATGTATGTGCTTTGTGAAAGTCCAATTAAGCATCTTGATCTATCTCTATAGATCTTGATGCCCAATATATAAGCAGCTTCACCGAGGTCTTTCATTGAAAAATTCTTATTCAAGTATCCTTTTATGCTATTTAGAAATTCAGTATCATTTCCAATCAACAATATGTCATATACATATAATATCAGAAATGCTACGGATATCCCACTCACTTTCTTGTAAATACATGCTTCTCCAAAAGTTTGTATAAAACCATATGCTTTGATCACACTATCAAAGCGTATATTCCAACTCCGAGAGGCTTGCACCAGTCCATAAATGGATCGCTGGAGCTTGCACACTTTTTTAGCACCTTTTGGATCGACAAAACCTTCTGGTTGCATCATATACAACTCTTCTTTAAGATATCCATTAAGGAATGCAGTTTTGACATCCATTTGCCAAATTTCATAATTATAAAATGCGGCAATTGCTAACATGATTCAGACGGACTTAAGCATCGCTACGGGTGAGAAGGCCTCATCGTAGTCAACTCCTTGAACTTGTCGAAAACCTTTCGCAAAAAGTCGAGCTTTGTAGACAGTAACATTACCGCCAGCGTCAGTCTTCTTCTTGAAGATCCATTTATTCTCTAAGGCCTGCCGATCATCGGGCAAGTCAACCAAAGTCCATACTTTGTTCTCATACATGGATCCCATCTTAGATTTCATGGCTTCAAGCCATTTTGCGGAATCTGGGCTCATCATTGCTTCCTCATAGTTCGTAGGTTCGTCATGGTCAAGTAACATGACTTCCAGAACAGGATTACTGTACCACTCTGGTGCGGATCTTACTCTGGTTGACCTATGAGGTTCGGTAGTAACTTGATCAGAAGTTTCATGATCATCATCATTAGCTTCCTCGCTTACTGATGTAGGAATCACTGGAACTGATTTTAGTGATGAACTACTTTCCAATAAGGGAGAAGGTACAATTACCTCGTCAAGTTCTACTTTCCTCCCACTCACTTATTTCGAGAGAAACTCCTTCTCTAGAAAGGATCCATTCTTAGCAACGAATATCTTGCCTTCGGATCTGTGATAGAAGGTGTACCCAATAGTCTCCTTTGGGTATCCTATGAAGACACATTTCTCCGATTTGGGTTTGAGCTTATCAGGTTGAAGCTTTTTCACATAAGCATGGCAGCCCCAAACTTTAAGAAACGACAACTTGGGTTTCTTGCCAAACCACAGTTCATAAGGTGTCGTTTCGACGGATTTAGATGGTGCCCTATTTAACGTGAATGCAGCCGTCTCTAAAGCATAACCCGAAAATGATAGCGGTAAATCAGTAAGAGACATCATAGATCACACCATGTCTAGTAAAGTATGATTACAACGTTCAGACACACCATTACACTGTGGTGTTTCAGGTGGCGTGAGTTGCGAAACTATTCTGCATTGTTTCAAATGAAGTCCAAACTCATAACTCAAATATTCGCCTCCACGATCAGATCGTAGAAACTTGATTTTCTTGTTACGATTATTTTCCACTTCACTCTGAAATTCTTTGAACTTTTCAAATGTTCCAGACTTATGTTTCATTAAGTAGATATACCCATATCTTCTCAAATCATCTGTGAAGGTGATAAAATAACAATATCCGTGGCGAGCTTCAATGTGCATTGGACCACATACATCTGTATGTATGATTTCCAATAACTCTGTTGCTCGCTCCATTGTTCCGGAGAACGGAGTTTTAGTCATCTTGCCCATGTGCCGTAGCTTTCATCTCTTTGATAGATTCGTTTTGGTAGGGGAGCAAAAGAGATGTAGATTCAACCCTCTCATTCATGGGGGTGCCAAATGTGGTTTTAATCTTTTCATAAGTATCTACGGCATCCCCTTCAAGAAAACCTTCTTCCAAAATAGAATCTAGGACCTGCTTAAACAAAGAAGGTAGGGCAACATAAAAGCTCTTTAAGTAAATTTCAATTTGGTATTGGGGCACATAGCTGGCCCGGATCCTTAATAGTCTATCCCAAGCATCTTTCAAAGATTCATCGAGTAAATAACAAAAAATTCTGGAATCATCTTCGTCAAAATTATTGAGATTCTCATTGATAACTTCGGTAGGTCTTTCCATAGCATCATTTTTATGAGTTTAGAGAATAGAAGGATTGTCAAAATTACTAAAACTTAGGAGAGAATCCCCAACCCTTTTTGATTCCGACATGGCGAAAGAAAGGTGAGCGGAAAAGAGAGGGTAAATAAAACGGCAAGGGTGAACTGGGGGAGATGAAAACAAGAGGCAAATGGCAAATAATGTAATGCGAGGGATAAGAGTTGTCGGATTTCGGGTTCCGGCAGACCCTTGAGGTTCGAACACTGGGGTGCACGCGGAGATCTCTTCCCTACCGATCTACGTCCGATCCTCTCGTGTGAACTAAGATGAAAATGATGAGCAACACAAGAGACACGAGGATTATACTAGTTCGGGCCACCGTTGTGGTGTAATACCCTACTCCAGTGTGTGGTGTGGTGGATTGCCTCTGGGGCTGATGATGGTCAGTACAAGGGAAGAACAGCCTCGCGAGAGGTGTTCTTGAGCTGGTGCGATGAACTGCTAGGGTGAGTTCCGTCGCCTCTCTCTCTCTGCTAGGGTTCTACCAGATCTCCCCTCCTGTCTCTCTACTCTGTGGTGGCTAGCTCTATTTATAGAGGCCCTGGGCCTCTCCCTGAATAATTGAGCGGGAAGGGCGCCAACAATTGGCCATTTTGAAGGGGAACATCTAGTACAAGTTATCCTGACCAAAGGTGGTCTTCGGCTGCAAAAGGCACCGGTGATGACGTCGTCTTGGGCTCCATGGTGACCTCTGTCCGGCCGTCCGGCTGGTCTTGGTCTCGTTGCACCGGAATGGTAACCTTTGCCCAATACCTTGGCATGTGCTTGCCCCCTTTGCACCAAAGGGGAAACAAGGACCCTGCGCAGGCCGGCGCCCGCCTGGCGCCCCCCTGGCCTTGATCGTCATGGCTTGCGTCACGGGATCCTCACGAGGTACCCTTGCATTGATCTCTCCGCCTCCTTGCGAGCCTGCCTGATGAGGCCGCTCTTGAGGAAGCTTCCTGTTGTCCGCCCCGCGAGGCTTGGCCCCTCACGAGGGTCTTGAGCTTGGGACGATGAAGATGGGCCGCGCTGGGCCCCCACTTGAGCCACGCCGCAGGCCGCAGGCGGGCAAGTCTGGGGACCCCCATTCCCAGAATGCCGACAGTAGCCCCCAGGCCCAAGGCGCGTGCGGGCTTGGCTTAGCAGAGAAGCGAAGGGGCAAGCGCGAAGTGCCACGGGCCCTAACAGCCTGCGGCCTTGGGCGCCGCGTGGCGGTTGATTGGACATGGGCGTCTGCACTTCCCACGACATCTAGGCAACCGCACAACTTGACAAGTTCCTGCATGCAGAGATACGGGTCATGATTACCTGAGGTCATGGTGCTCGGCGGTTGGCCTTCTCCGGCTATAAGTACAAGACTGCGTGAGCTCCGCCAGTTCACCCCTTTCCGTTACTCCTCCTCTTCTTCTTCCTCATCCTTGCTTCCTCCTGCACCAATGGCACCGATCCACCGGTTTTCAGCTGAGGAGAAGGGAAAGTCCCCCAGAGAGGGTCCTGACCCCCTCCCACCGAAGAAGCGGCCAATCCTCTGCCACCGGGACAAAGGCGCCTGGCAGGAGGTGTCGAGGCCGTGGTACGAGCGGCCGCCGCCTGGGTTTCCGCTACCCTTGTATGCCCGCATCGTAGGCCCCAGGGTAGAGGGTGCCGAGCAACATCGACAGCGTTGCCGCCGACGTTGGCGAGTCACAGTGGTGCGCGTCATCCCCCCTGGAGTCCACGTGGAGCGCTTCTCTCGCGAGCTTGTGCTCCACGCCGCCATGCCTCCAACTTCGTGGATCCGCCTTCCTCCCTCCTTCGCCTTCGAGATGCCGCCGACTGGGGCCCTGGAGCTCTGGCTGCAGCACGCCGACTGTGGCACCCCTGCAACCGGAGCGGAGGTCGCGGTCGTCGCTCTGGGCAAGGTCTTCATGACCCGGGGCTGGGGTGAGATTGCCCGGGTCTGTCGCGCGGACGGTGCCTTGGTGATCCATCTTGAATACATCGACGCCTCCTTGATGTTCTTCAAGGTCTTTGATGCAGAAGGACGCCGGCTGGAATGCCGCCCTAAGGGAAGCGACAGTGGTGACGAACTGGCGAGGACCAGCCCCGCCCGTTGGTCCTCCTGCAGCTCCTCAGGCAGCAGCAGAGGGACTGAGGGCTTCAGCGGCTCCCCCGAACTCCTTGCGACCCCGGAGATGAGCGACGACAGCTACGAGCCTCCGAGCTCGCGCCGCGCTTGGAGTGGGGCAGCTGCATCGGGCCGCCGACGCCATTGATCTGGATGGGATTGGCGCTGTCACTGGGCAGCCCACTGTTGATGATGGCATCGCTTGGGGAGGTGCTAGCAAGTAGCGTCCCTTAGGGTTAGCACCTTTTGCTCCCTGCGAGGAATTAAAGCAACACCCCGCGGGGGTATGTAAGGCGTCTGCCGTGCCTTTTGTAAATACTATATCCTTAATATGAATTGGCGTGAGGTGTCCGTTCTGTCCCGGCTAAGCTCCCCCTTTCTATCCTCACGAGGACTTGGCGCTCTACGCTAACATGTCCCAGTCCCCAGGCAAGCTTCAACCGTCGCTGGTATGCCAGGTCGCGATGCCGTGGTCAAGGCCAGGAGTTGAGCGGCCCAAGGTCCGGTAAGAGCCCCCGAGTCGCGATGCTCGGGAGATCCCCTTTAGCGCTCAAGCAATTCTTGCTGGGCGAGAAAGGAAGGTAGCCTCGTCGTGACAGAGTTGCACTGGGCGGGGATTTAGCGCTGCGTTGGTCTAGCTCTTGCGAGGGCGCGACTTATCTTGTGCGTCTGATGTAGTTCCTTGGAGAGGCGCCCGGCCCGAGAGGCGGTGGCCGAGGTGCTGCTGGGTGAGGCCCTCGCGAGCTTCTTCCCACTCCCCCGCACTTTCCTCAATGCTCTACGTCCTCAGGTCCCGACCCTCGAGCGAGCTCAGCCGCCGCTGGTATGACAGGTCGCGATGCCGTGGGTCAAGGCCAGGGGGTGAGGGCTGGAGAGCCAGTGAGAGCCCATGAGTCGCGATGCTTAGGCGCCCCCCTTTTAACGTGCAAGCGGTTCATGCCGAAGAGTGGGAGAGAGAGCTCACGATGCCCCCAACGTTGCTCCTGCAGTAGGTCCTGCACACCAATCGTGAGGAGAAACAAGGCCTGTCGTTACGGTCGCCGGCCAACCTATGGTCACTCCGAGGGAGCGGTCAGGGCACTGAGGGCTTGGTGAGGTGGCGCCGTGCGGGGCTGCCGCGGCCAGAGCTCGACCACTCAGGTTTATCAATGCTGCAGGGACGGACCCGTGTGCACGCGCCGTGCCAGAGCGAGCGGCTCTTCAAATAGGCATCGATCGAGCAGGTGATTAGGTCAGGTATGTTAAGCACATAGGAAATCCAATTTCAAGCAAGCGCAGGTAAAAGCAACCGCCGCTGGGTCGGGCCCGAGCGGCGTAGGGATGATGCAGCCCGAGGGGCGCCCCCAACAAGGTAAATAAAGAGCATAACCTAAATGGATACATGCCGCGGGGATGGACCCGCGCGGCCTGGGAATGGTGCAGCCCTGTGGGCGCTCCCAGCTGAAAGTAGAACTCTGAAAGATGTCACCTGGTGCTATTGAAGATGAAGTGATGCTGAGGAAGTGAGCGATGTGCGGTGAAGACGTCGGCCCTCCTGAGCCCCCAGGCCCAGGGGCCTCGGGAGGCTCCGGTGGCACGTGCAGGTCTTTGGGGACCATCGCCACCTCCGCCAGGACCGCGCGATGCCTGACCTCCTGAGCCTCCAGAATGCTCCTCAACAGGCGCTGATGTGCGGCGACCGTCGAAGTGATGGAAATATGCCCTAGAGGCAATAATAAAGTTATTATTTATTTCCTTATATCATGATAAATGTTTATTATTCATGCTAGAATTGTATTAACCGGAAACATAATACTTGTGTGAATACATAGACAAACAAAGTGTCACTAGTATGCCTCTACTTGACTAGCTCGTTAATCGAAGATGGTTATGTTTCCTAACCATAAACAAAAGAGTTGTTATTTGATTAACGGGATCACATCATTAGGAGAATGATGTGATTGACATGACCCATTCCATTAGCTTAGCATCCGATCGTTTAGTATGTTGCTATTGCTTTCTTCATGACTTATACATGTTCCTATGACTATGAGATTATGCAACTCCCGTTTGCCGAAGGAACACTTTGTGTGCTACCAAACGTCACAACGTAACTGGGTGATTATAAAGGAGCTCTATAGGTGTCTCCAAAGGTACATGTTGGGTTGGCGTATTTCGAGATTAGGATTTGTCACTCCGATTGTCGGAGAGGTATCTCTGGGCCCTCTCGGTAATGCACATCACATAAGCCTTGCAAGCATTGCAACTAATGAGTTAGTTGTGAGATGATGTATTACGGAACGAGTAAAGAGACTTGCCGGTAACGAGATTGAACTAGGTATTAAGATACCGACGATCGAATCTTGGGCAAGTAACATACCGATGACAAAGGGAACAACGTATGTTGTTATGCGGTCTAACCGATAAAGATCTTCGTAGAATATGTAGGAGCCAATATGGGCATCCAGGTCTTGCTATTGGTTATTGACCGGAGACGTGTCTCGGTCATGTCTACATTGTTCTCGAACCCGTAGGGTCCGCACGCTTAAGGTTACGATGACAGTTATATTATGAGTTTATGCATTTTGATGTACCGAAGGTTGTTCGGAGTCCCGGATGTGATCACGGACATGACGAGGAGTCACGAAATGGTCGAGACATAAAGATTGATATATTGGAAGCCTATGTTTGGATATCGGAAGTGTTCCGGATGAAATCGGGATTTTACCGGAGTACCGGGAGGTTACCGGACCCCCCCCCCCGGGAGCTATATGGGCCTTAGTGGGCCTTGGTGGAAAAGAGAAGGGGCTGCCCAAGATGGGCTGCGCGCCTCCCTCCCTCCCCTAGTCCTATTAGGACAAGGAGAGGTGGCCGGCCCCCCTCTCTCTTTCCCCCTCCGCGAATCCTATTCCAACTAGGATTGGGGGGGGGGATCCTACTCCCAGAGGGAGTAGGACTCTCCTGGCGCGCCACCCTTGGCCGGCCAGCCTCCCCCCTCTAGTCCTTTATATACGGAGGCAGGGGCACCCCAGAAACACACAAGTTGATCCACGTGATCTATTCCTTAGCCGTGTGCGGCGCCCCCAGCCACCATAGTCCTCGATAATATTGTAGCGGTGCTTAGGCGAAGCCCTGCAGCAGTAGTACATCAAGATCGTCACCACACCGTCGTGCTGACGGAACTCTTCCCCGACACTTTGCTGGATCGGAGTCCGGGGATCGTCATCGAGCTGTACGTGTGCTAAAACTCGGAGGTGCCGTAGTTTCGGTGCTTGATCGGTCGGGCCGTGAAGACGTACGACTACATCAACCAAACGCTTCCGTTGTCGATCTACAAAGGGTACGTAGATCACACTCTCCTCTCGTTGCTATGCATCACCATGATCTTGCGTGTGCGTAGGAAATTTTTTGAAATTACTACGAAACCCAACAGTGGCATCCGAGCCTAGGTTTTATATGTTGATGTTATATGCACGAGTAGAACACAAGTGAGTTGTGGGCGATATAAGTCATACTGCTTACCAGCATGTCATACTTTGGTTCGGCAGTATTGTTGGATGAAGCGGCCCGGACCGACATGACGCGTACGCTTACGCGAGACCGGTTCTCCCGACGTGCTTTGCACAAAGGTGGCTAGTGGGTGACAGTTTCTCCAACTTTAGTTGAACCAAGTGTGGCTACGCCCGGTCCTTGCGAAGGTTAAAACAACACCAACTTGACAAACTATCATTGTGGTTTTGATGCGTAGGTAAGATTGGTTCTTGCTTAAGCCCGTAGCAGCCACGTAAAACTTGTAACAACAAAGTAGAGGACGTCTAACTTGTTTTTGCAGGGCATGTTGTGATGTGATATGGTTAAGACGTGATGAGATATAAGTTGTTGTATGAGATGATCATGTTTTGTTGAAGTTATCGGCAACTGGCAAAATCCTTATGGTTGTCTCTCTATTGCATAAGATGCAAGCGCCCAATAACTGCTTTACTTTATCGCTATGCGATAGCAATAGTTGCAAGAGCAATTGTTGGCGAGACGACCACGTGACGACACATTGATATAGATCAAGATGATGGAGATCATGGTGTCATGCCGGTGACGATAGAGATCATAACAGTACTTTGGAGATGGAAATCAAAGGCGCAAGATGATGATGGCCATATCATGTCACTTATTTTGATTGCATATGATGTTTATCTTTTATACATCTTATTTTGCTTAGTTTGACGGTAGCATTTTAAAATGATCTCTCACTAATTATCAAGAAGTGTTCTCCCTGAGTATGCACCGTTGAGAAAGTTCTTCGTGCTGAGACACCACGTGATGATCGGGTGTGATAGGCTCTACGTTCAAATACAACGGGTGCCAAACAGTTGCACACGCGGAATACTCAGGTTATACTTGACGAGCCAAGCATATACAGATATGGCCTCGGAACACGGAGACCGAAAGGTCGAGCGTGAATCATATAGTAGATATGATCAACATAGTGATGTTCACCAATGAAACTGCTCCATCTCACGTGATGATCGGACATGGTTTAGTTGATTTGGATCACGTGATCACTTAGAGGATTAGAGGGATGTCTATCTAAGTGGGAGTTTTTAAGTAATATGATTAATTGAACTTAAATTTATCATGAACTTAGTCCTGGTAGTATTTTGCAAATTATGTTATAGATCAATAGCTCACGTTGTTGCTTCCCTATGTTTATTTTGATATGTTCCTAGAGAAAATTGTGTTGAAAGATGTTAGTAGCAATGATGCGGATTGGATCCGTGATCTGAGGTTTATCCTCATTGCTGCACAGAAGAATTATGTCCTTGATGCACCGCTAGGTGACAGACCTATTGCAGGAGCAGATGCAGACGTTATGAATGTTTGGCTAGCTCAATATGAGGACTACTTGATAGTTTAGTGCACCATGCTTAATGGCTTAGAATCGGGACTTCAAAGACGTTTTGAACGTCATGGAGCATATGAGATGTTCCAGGAGTTGAAGTTAATATTTCAAGCAAATACCCGAGTTGAGAGATATGAAAGTCTCCAACAAGTTCTATAGCTAAAAGATGGAGGAGAATCGCTCAACTAGTGAGCATGTGCCCAGATTGTCTGAGTACAACAATCGCTTGAATCAAGTGGGAGTTAATCTTCCAGATAAGATAGTGATTGACAGAATTCTCTAGTCACCATCACCAAGTTAGTAGAACTTCGTGATGAACTATGATATGCAAGGGATAACGAAAACGATTCCCAAGCTCTTCGTAATGCGGAAATTGACGAAGGTAGAAATCGAGAAAAACATCAAGTGTTGATGGTAGATAAGACCACTAGTTTCAAGAAAAAGGCAGAGGGAAGAAGGGGAACTTCAAGAAGAACATCAAGCAAGTTGCTGCTCAAGTGAAGAAGCCCAAGTCTGGTCCTAAGCCTGAGACTAAGTGTTTCTACTGCAAAGGGACTGGTCACTGGAAGCGGAACTACCCCAAGTGATTGGCAGAAAAGAAGGATGGCAAAATGAACATAAGTATATTTGATATACATGTTATTGATGTGTACTTTACTAGTGTTTATAGCAACCCCTCAGTATTTGATACTAGTTCAGTTGCTAAGATTAGTAACTTGAAACGGGAGTTGCAGAATAAACAGAGACTAGTTAAGGGTGAAGTGACGATGTATGTTGGAAGTGGTTCCAAGATTGATATGATCATCATCGGACACTCCCTATACTTTCGGGATTAGTGTTGAACCTGAATAAGTGTTATTTGGTGTTTACGTTAAGCATGAATATGATTTGATCATGTTTATTGTAATACGGTTATTCATTTAAGTAAGAGAATAAATTGTTGTTCTGTTTACATGAATAAAACCTTATATGGTTACACACCCAATGAAAATAGTTCGTTGGATCTCGATCGCAGTGATACACATAATCATAATATTGAAACCAAAAGATGCAAAGTTAATAATGATAGTGCAACTTATTTGTAGCACTGCCGTTTAGGTCAGATTGGTGTAAAGCGCATGAAGAAACTCCATGCTGATGGGATTTTGGAATCACTTGATTATGAATCACTTGATGCTTGTGAACCATGCCTCATGGGCAAGATGAGTAAGACTCCGTTCTCCGGAGCGAGCAACTGACTTATTGGAAATAATACATACTGATGTATTGTCACGACCGGTTTTCCGGGTTTTAAATTCCAGAAAATGGCCGTTGTACTCACCAGCCCCAGGATAACTGTTAGCTGATGAGGCACCAACTTGATACAGAAATTCCAAGCAAAATACAACATATGTAGTACAAGACCATTCTGGCCTGTGAGTACAACAAAAGGTTTCTGGTGGTTGATGGCGGAAGCGGTTTGTGGATCGTCAGCGTATAGGGGACTCCATTTCCCACAGGAACATCTGACCAGGTTAACTACTATCTTCGCGAGGCTGCTATCACCATTACGTGGGTTCCGGGGCTGTCACCGCAACGCTCCTCTCCAAGCAGAAATCTGGCAAAGACAATAGCCAGGGACAAGCCAGTGAGTACTTTGAATGTACTCGCAAACATTATGAACACAAGTATAACATAACAATGATGTGCTGAAAATATTTTATGCTCATGACGTCAGTCACAAAAGATAAATAAAACTCTGATGCGTGCAGGCATGTTATTTATGAATATGTAGTAACATAGTAGTATTAAAATTTATGAAATAAATAACAAGCAATGCCACAGTCGGGCGTCGGGCGTCTTAGCGACACCACACAAAGGGCTTTAAAAGAAATGCCACAGTCGGGCATCTTAGCGACACCACATAAAGGGCTTTAAAAGAAATGCCACAGTCGGGCGTCTTAGCGACACCACATAAAGGGCTTTAAAAGAAATGCCACAGTCGGGCGTCTTAGCGACACCACATAAAGGGCTTTAAAAGAAATGCCACAGTCGGGCGTCTTAGTGACACCACATAAAGGGCTTATAAAATAAATAAATAACAAGAAATGCCACAGTCGGGCGTCTCAGCGACACCACATAAAGGGCTTATAAAACAAATAATCACAATGAACATCCAGGAGGTAGAACCGTCCCAGGGATACTTGATGATATGATGGGTTAGTCCATAATAATAATCATCATAATCTTCACAAGTCACAAGTCACAGTCCAAGTTCTGGTTTAACAATCTCTCCTCCGAAGACCGACACTAAGACCAACCCTTGACCCATCCCAGACTGTAATCCTTAACCATGGACACGGCTATTCGAATAGGTTTAATCTCTGCAGAGGGTGTACTCTTTACCCACGAGTAACGGATTCCTTTAGTCCATCGGGACTAATTCCGTCTACGGCCTTTTAGTTGAAAACACGCCTAACTTGCACACACCAGCTTAACTCATCGGTGTCTGGAATCACCCACGACACTTGTTAAGCAAAACTCTAAGTGGGGAGGCTACAACCTCGCGTAGCATGGGATCAAATTTATATCGCGCGCTCTAAGGGGTGGCCTCCCCTCTCGGTCCCAACCGGAAACACCCATGCCCCCGGACCAGGTGGCCTGCCTACCGGCTACAACCGGTATCTTCCACCATGGCCTCTCTGTACGGTGTGTGCTGGAAAGGGGTTGACGACTTACTGAACCGTACCCTACCTGCGGCAGGGACAAGTGGTAGTACAAACAAGTATGGGGGTTACTGGAACAAGACTCGATCTACGGTCGACTCAGGAGGTTTATAAATTCCCTGCATGACATGTATAACAAATATATTTCAACCAACAAAATCACCACTCAATATACCTTACCATGCCATACCGGACATAACCGTCCCGACGGAGACCGGCGACAAGCTCACGCCTACCCAAGGCAGAGGCTTTCCCGGATTCCTTTCCGGCATGCATGCAAGGCACATGAGGATGATTACCATCACAAGTATATTCATTTCCAACAGCAAGGAAATCACTAATATGCATTCATGCAAATGATCATATCACATGAAATAACAAGTTCTCCGATATAAGGTGGTGTTATAAACGTGTCAACTAACACACCAAAAATATTATTCCGGGGTTCAGAATGCTTGCCTTCATGGTGTGGAAGGGCAGGGTGCACTCCAAATCTTTTGAAAGCTTTCTTCTCTTCCAAAATCCTATTTTCAAAAATATGCAAATAACACATATTTCAGAAACAGTACAAAAAAGTTGTTTGGAAAATTTTCAAATAAATCTTAAAATAAACTAGATAGAATTTGAGAGATGTAGGAAAAAGAATCAATTCATTTGGAGTTATATTTAAAAAGTTATAGCCAGTCAAAGATTTGGTCAAAATCTGTTATTTAAAATTAAAACAGAAAAAGAAAAACGTTTCGAATATACGTACACGTCGAAAGCGTATTTTGGTTATACACTTCCACTTACTCCCGCGTGGATGGCGCGCGAGTCACTGACAGTGGGCCCGCCTGGCCCACTGGTCAGGTTTGACTGGTCTATCCCTCCCTCCTCTTCCTTTGCCCGAACGGAGGCGAGGCAACGGCAGTCGTCGCCGGTGCGGTTCCCCGCGGGTTCCAGAGGGTCTGGATGGATCTGCGAGACCGAGGCGGTCCTTCCGGTGGTCGCTGGGTAGACGGGGGTGGAAAGAGTCGTCGGCGGTGAGCTTTGCGGCGGAGGGGGCTTCGGGAGCAGAGTGGGTTTGGGGCTACGGTGGTTCCTGATCAAAATCGAGTAGGGGGATGGGTTCACGGGAGGAAGAGAAGGTTCCTGGTGAAGAGAACGGAGAGGGGGAGGCCTTGGTGGTGCCAGAATGGCCGGGGCAGTGGCGGCGGCTGCGGTTGCTGGAGATGGGGAAGGAGACCTCCCCGGGTCGATTGGCTGCCAATGGGGGTCCTAGGGAGATGGCTTGGGACTCCTGCGTGCGGATACGAGCTCGGGGCTCCTTAAATAGGCTAGTCGAGGCGGTTCCACGGCGGCCGGGGATAAGTTCACCGGCGAACCGACGTTCTGTAGCTTGCAGGGCGACGTGGAGGCGACGAGAGCTAGTGGACACACTTGTGGATGACCTCGTGCTGTTCCAGGGGCCAGGTGGCGAGCGGGAGAGGCTTGGCGGCGCCGACATGAGCAGGGGCTGTCGGGCGGCCGTGGCGGCTAGCTCCTAGCCTGCTGGGGACGTGGCGAGGGCTCTTGGCGTGTTGTGGTGAGAAGGGAGCGAGTGGCGTGGCTCTGCAGAGCGGGCCAAAACCAGGGGGCCAGCGTGTCGGCTCGGGCGCGGATCGTGCAATACGCGCGCTCTGGGCGCGTCCAGTGCACGCACGGAAGGTGTTCGATACAATGTCGTGGCATGCTATAGGTCACAGGTGAGGCTGGCACTTAGCAGACCTAGGTTAGGAGTAACTGGGAGTCTAGTGGACATGTTAGTTTGATCAGAGGTGCAAGGTCACAGTGTAATAACAAATGTCATGTCAAAAATGTTTATGCACGCAAGGTGTTTGACAAAATGCCATAGGCACCTAGGTATTTCTTGGAGTGGCCAAAACTTCCAGAGTGGGGTCTCTTTAGATGAATAAGAGGGTGGTGAGGTTAGTTGGTGGAAAGCACAAACTTGTTAGTGCAAGTTTTGCAAAACTACAATTCTGGACAGGAAATAAATGACATTATTTCATGAACCAAAAATATTCAAATGGGTGCATGCTCCTGGACTTAGGGGTTTGGTAGGTCTGTCTACAAGTAGGAGAAGGCACAGGGTTACTGGAGTAAAAATAAATAGGGTTGCAGTAGAAATCACAAGGCTGGACCAGAACGGAAAAGAGGTTGATTCACTCAAATCTTGCAAATAACATCACTGAGTTTTTGCATAAAGTTGAATCATATGCTACTACCAACATCCCATAATTTTGGTGGAGGCCAGAAAGAAATATTTAAATGGGTTGTAGTGCAAAATTGCACTCTGGACCAGAGAAGAAAAATTGATGCAGAGCTCAAAATATTACATGAATAAAAGATATTTTTGTATAAAAGTGATTTAAAAACATCACATGACATCTCCAAATTTTGGTTGGAATTTTAGGTGAATTATCAAATGGTTGTAGTTCAATTATGGCCATATAACCTTGGAAAACCATTTTTCAAGAAAATAAAGATCAAGCAAATTAATTAGGTAATTAGTTATACTGATAAAAGAAAAGTTTTTCTTGAGAGGTTAAACAAGTCCAATAACATATTTGAAAGGTTTTCATTTAGGGAACAACTCAATGATAATAAGAAAGGAAATGTTTCAAAAAAATCAAAAGGGAGTCCAAAAAAATCAAAGTTTTAATTCCTGGCAAAAAATTTAATTTAATAAAACAAGGCCAAAATTTTGGGGTGTCACAACACTACCCCCCTTAAGAAAAATCTCGTCCTCGAGATTTGTTAAAAGCTGTTTTAAGAAAAATTATACACAATAAAAATGTGGCTACAGTGAGAGGGCAATAAGTGGTGAAAAACCACAGTGTGAATACTGGTGCTGCGTGGAAAAATCTACGGTTCGGGACAAAAACGTGAGATTTCTACGCTGGATATAAATTTAGAATAACTTCTAAATTTAAATATACGCTGGTCGTACCCGAGAGCACAGTGCTCTCTCTGGCCGACAGGTGGACCCGGGCCCACTGTCAGCCTCTTCTTCTCCCTCTGGTTCTCTCTTCTTCCTCTCTCCCGCGCGCTTTCCCGCGCTTTCTCCACCGGCGATGCCTAGCGCGTAGGGCATCTAGGCCGTACCGCGGTAGTGCGTGGCGTGCTAGCTGCCGGTGCAGCGCGCACTCACCTCGCGGGCCAGCGCGCTGTCGGCACTGCTCGCGGATTCGTCTCCGAAACACCGGCGATCGGCGACGAGCGGCGTTGGTGGACTTCGCCCACCGTACACCGAGCTCGAGCTATAAAACGGCCGGGGTGCCCCTCTCTTCTTCCTCACACCTGGCCTCACTTCTCCTCCTCCTTCTTCCTCCATTACTGCTTACAAAAGCTCGGGTTAGGCTCTAATGGCGGAGGCGATGCCGGACTGGTTTGCGATCCTGATATGCGGAGGGCTGGCGACACTGCTGGGGCTCTCCGTGCTCCTGTGCGCGATGATCCTCGACGATCGTCGCGACGCTGCTGCTCGGGTGTTGGCTCTCCGCGGTGGTGGTGATCACGAGGAGTAGATGGGGTGTGCCGGGTGCTAACTGTTGTTAGGGGGTGATTAGCTGGATGTAACACCGTTGCAAAGTTTTGCAAACAGTGTATGTGTTCGAATGATTATGGTTGTGAGTCTGCTGCCGTGGTGCTGTGTGAAATTAATTAATCCACGCCGTGAGAAGGTGCAGATGTAGCAACTCAGGGAAAAGAAATCTCACTCCAGGATTTTGCGAGGGAAAAACAGTTAATTTAAAGGAGCATAAACCACAACAAAAACTACACACATTAGTAGAAGCCAAATAATTGACTCGTCGTACAAACTCAGGGTATCACGCATAAGTCACACACATAAATAAATGTTGCAATAATGAACACCGCAGCGACGTCTAAAATGGAAACGGTAACTGGACGGGGTCCCTAGAAAACGTCTCTGGTACTGGGATACACTCCTCTTCTATCGGGGGAAGTGGATTGACCAGTCGATGCACGTGTCTCTCCTGGTCGGGCCTTAGTGCTCTGCCGATGGCGATCTGAGGATTTAAATCTGCGAGGCTCTGGAGATAACCCATCACACGTTGGGTTAAACGCTCTTGAGCGATGACGTACTGGACAAGGTTGGCCAGGACTGGGTCTCTCTCAATTCGTCCACCGGGAAAAGATGTCACTCCTCCGGGTGCTGCACGGCTCGGGAAGTAATAATACCCTCGTTCGCTGGCATAGGGTACCGCGAATCGAAGGCGAGCAAGCGCTTCGTATGCAACAGCTTCTATGGCCATATGTGGGGTTGGCATAGATTTCCCCACGAAGGAGACCTCCGTTGGATCTTGGTTTGAGTTTACGGGAGGGATGTGTACTGCTGCCCAATATCTCGAGGTGGAAGGGGTGATTCTCGATTTGAACAACTCGTACTGGGGTGGCTGGGTAGCGCCCATGGTACTGCAGGTAAAATCCCACAATATCTTGACAAAACTACCCTGGGTTGCATCTGGGGTTCTCAGGTAAATGCTGGGGGTCGACATGGCAAGAAATGGTTGTGAGGGTGGTGCACAAGGTGAGAGGTGCTTGGCAAGGTCACGCGGTGGCCTTTTTATAGCACCGGAGCTGGGTCATTTTTACCGTGGTGAATGGTAAAGAAAATTTTCAGCTCTGTTCCAAGGGTCGGGGTCAAGCCACAGATTCACACATTTCACTATAGTGATGTGTTACTGTGGGGGTTGTCGGGGAGGTTTTTGGTAACTGTGTCTGGGATAGAAATCTTATACTGCATACTGGCGTATCCAGGCAAGGCTACTATTAAAACAGAGGCACGACAACAGGCGGCATTTAATTACAAGGCCACACGATTACAAAGCGAGGGTACACTGGGACTCGATACGACTCGGGTGACTTAGTCTACCTCGTTTACATCCAAGCGGGCGTGCCTTGTGGATGTTGAGGCTTCTCCACGGGTCTCGTCGTCGGAATTAGCTGGAGTGGGTTGAGGGGCTGCAGGCTCGGGGTAGCGATGAGGACCATCTCGGGGATTGTTGGCCACAACCCCGTTGGAGTGTGCTCCCAATATGCGACGAAGCACTTCTGGGGTTATCGCAGCACCTTGGCCGATGGCTGGGGCAGGCCTCAGGGACTCGATCGGGTGTCCAAACAGCACGACTGGGTTGTCGGCGTTGGGCTCGTTCTCTTCTCTCGCCGGGGCTCGACGAACCAGCTCTCCACGAGCTGCGATTAGATCAATAGTGATTTGATCGCACAGTTCCTCTAGTGCACTTACATAGCGCACTAGGTGCAACAATGCAGGATCTGTCTCGTGATCTCCGTTGGCAACTTGGGGTGGTCTACCATACCCTTCACGTCTGGGGTAGTAGTGGAACGAGCGACAGTTAACTCTGGGCGACAAGTGCCGGAGATGAACTATAGCTTCTCGAGCAGCTAGTTGGATGGCTTGAGGCCTAAAGGAAGTTGTCCTTCTGGTGAACCTGTAGGGGCGCTCGGGCTCTAGACCCCTACCGTAGATGTGTACAGTGGCCCAGAATTAACGGTTCTCACCGCTCATGGGTCCTTGGTACACAACATATTCTGGGGGCTCTTCTAACGCATAGGCACGACGGGTGAGGTTTGCGAGTATGGTCACAAAGCCTCCAAGGTTGGTTGCCGTGGTCTCATTGTGCACGACAGGGCCAGGCATTGTAGCTCGGTTTGGGTAGAGGCTGTGCTGTGCTGTGTTGGGGCTAGCGTGCCCCTCTTTATAGGAAAAGGGGACGGAGTCTTCCTTCGCACGTTTGCGAGAAAGGACTATTTAGGATTCGATCACTGGCGCATGAGCGACAGGTTAGGTTGATAGGTTGGGCACCGACTGCCAAAAGGTGTTGGGTTACTGTGTGGCTATCTTGCATGAGAAGCTTGGCTGGGTTTGGTTATGGTTTGGTGGGTTGGTTTGCCTAAGTTTATAGACCCGGCTAAGATAGGATTAGCCAATGGTCAGCCTGGCTCTGATACCAAGTCTGTCACGACCGGTTTTCCGGGTTTTAAATTCCATAAAATGGCCGTTGTACTCATCAGCCCCAGGATAACTGTTAGCTGATGAGGCACCAACTTGATACAGAAGTTCCAAGCAAAATACAACATATGTAGTACAAGACCATTCTGGCCTGTGAGTACAACAAATGGTTTCTGGTGGTTGATGGCGGAAGCGGTTTGTGGATCGTCAGCGTATAGGGGACTCCATTTCCCACAGGAACAGCTGACCAGGTTAACTCCTATCTTCGCGAGGCTGCTATCACCATTACGTGGGTTCCGGGGCTGTCACCGCAACGCTCCTCTCCAAGCAGAAATCTGGCCAAGACAATAGCCAGGGACAAGCCAGTGAGTACTTTGAATGTACTCACAAACATTATGAACACAGGTATAACATAACAATGATGTGCTGAAAATATTTTATGCTCATGACGTCAGTCACAAAAGATAAATAAAACTCTGATGCGTGCAGGCATGTTATTTATGAATATGTAGTAACATAGTAGTATTAAAATTTATGACATAAATAACAAGTAATGCCACAGTCGGGCGTCTTAGCGACACCACATAAAGGGCTTTAAAAGAAATGCCACAGTCGGGCATCTTAGCGACACCACATAAAGGGCTTTAAAAGAAATGCCACAGTCGGGCGTCTTAGCGACACCACATAAAGGGCTTTAAAAGAAATGCCACAGTCGGGCGTCTTAGCGACACCACATAAAGGGCTTTAAAAGAAATGCCACAGTCGGGCGTCTTAGCGACACCACATAAAGGGCTTATAAAATAAATAAATAACAAGAAATGCCACAGTCGGGCGTCTCAGCGACACCACATAAAGGGCTTATAAAACAAATAATCACAATGAACATCCAGGAGGTAGAACCGTCCCAGGGATACTTGATGATATAATGGGTTAGTCCATAATAATAATCATCATAATCTTCACAAGTCACAAGTCACAGTCCAAGTTCTGGTTTAACAATCTCTCCTCCGAAGGCCGACACTAAGACCAACCCTTGACCCATCCCAGACTGTAATCCTTAACCATGGACACGGTTATTCAAATAGGTTTAATCTCTGCAGAGGGTGTACTCTTTACCCACGAGTAACGGATTCCTTTAGTCCATCGGGACTAATTCCGTCTACGGCCTTTTAGTTGAAAACACGCCTAACTTGCACACACCAGCTTAACTCATCGGTGTCTGGAATCACCCACGACACTTGTTAAGCAAAACTCTAAGTGGGGAGGCTACAACCTCGCGTAGCATGGGATCAAATTTATATCGCGCGCTCTAAGGGGTGGCCTCCCCTCTCGGTCCCAACCGGAAACACCCATGCCCCCGGACCAGGTGGCCTGCCTACCGGCTACAACCGGTATCTTCCACCATGGCCTCTCTGTACGGTGTGTGCTGGAAAGGGGTTGACGACTTACTGAACCGTACCCTACCTGCGGCAGGGACAAGTGGTAGTACAAAACAAGTATGGGGGTTACTGGAACAAGACTCGATCTACGGTCGACTCAGGAGGTTTATAAATTCCCTGCATGACATGTATAACAAATATATTTCAACCAACAAAATCACGACTCAATATACCTTACCATGCCATACCGGACATAACCGTCCCGACGGAGACCGGCGATAAGCTCACGCCTACCCAAGGCAGAGGCTTTTCCCGGATTTCTTTCCGGCATGCATGCAAGGCACATGAGGATGATTACCATCACGAGTATATTCATTTCCAACAGCAAGGAAATCACTAATATGCATTCATGCAAATGATCATATCACATGAAATAACAAGTTCTCCGATATAAGGTGGTGTTATAAACGTGTCAACTAACACACCAAAAATATTATTCCGGGGTTCAGAATGCTTGCCTTCATGGTGTGGAAGGGCAGGGTGCACTCCAAATCTTTTGAAAGCTTTCTTCTCTTCCAAAATCCTATTTTCAAAAATATGCAAATAACACATATTTCAAAAACAGTACAAAAAAGTTGTTTGGAAAATTTTCAAATAAATCTTAAAATAAACTAGACAGAATTTGAGAGATGTAGGAAAAAGAATCAATTCATTTGGAGTTATATTTAAAAAGTTATAGCCAATCAAAGATTTGGTCAAAATCTGTTATTTAAAATTAAAACAGAAAAAGAAAAACGTTTCGAAAATACGTACACGTCGAAAGCGTATTTTGGTTATACGCTTCCACTTACTCCCGCATGGACGGCGCGCGAGTCACTGACAGTGGGCCCGCCTGGCCCACTGGTCAGGTTTGACTGGTCTATCCCTCCCTCCTCTTCCTCTGCCCGAACGGAGGCGAGGCAACGGCGGTCGTCGCTGGCGAACGGCGGTTCCCCGCGGGTTCCAGAGGATCTGGATGGATCCGCGAGATCGAGGCGGTCCTTCCGGTGGTCGCTGGGTAGACGGGGGTGGAAAGAGTCGTCGGCGGTGAGATTCACGGCGGAGGGGGCTTCGGGAGCAGAGTGGTTTTGGGGCTACGGTGGTTCCCGATCAAAATCGAGTAGGGGGATGGGTTCACGGGAGGAAGAGAAGGTTCCTGGTGAAGAGAACAGAGAGGGGGAGGCCTTGGTGGTGCCAGAATGGCCGGGGCAGTGGCGGCGGCTGCGGTTGCCGGAGATGGGGAAGGAGACCTCCCCGGGTCGATTGGCTGCCAATGGGGGTTCTAGGGAGATGGCTTGGGACTCCTGCGTGCGGATACGAGCTCGGGGCTCCTTAAATAGGCTAGTCGAGGCAGTTCCACGGCGGCCGGGGATAAGTTCACCGGCGAACCGACGTTCTGTAGCTTGCAAGGCGACGTGGAGGCGACGAGAGCTAGTGGACACGCTTGTGGATGAGCTCGCGCTGTTCTAGGGGCCATGTGGCGAGCGGGAGAGGCTTGGCGGCGCCGACATGAGCAGGGGCTGTCGGGCGGCCGTGGCGGCTAGCTCCTGGCCTGCCGGGGACGTGGCGAGGGCTCTTGGCGTGTTGTGGTGAGAAGGGAGCGAGTGGCGTGGCTCTGCAGAGCGGGCCAAAACCAGGGGGCCAGCGTGTCGGCTCGGGCGCGGATCGTGCAATACGCGCGCTCTGGGCGCGTCCAGTGCACGCACGGAAGGTGTTCGATACAATGACGTGGCATGCTACGGGTCACAGGTGAGGCTGGCACTTAGCAGACCTAGGTTAGGAGTAACTGGGAGTCTAGTGGACATGTTAGTTTGATCAGGGGTGCAAGGTCACAGTGTAATGACAAATGTCATGTCAAAAATGTTTATGCATGCAAGGTGTTTGACAAAATGCCACAGGCACCTAGGTATTTCTTGGAGTGGCCAAAACTTCCAGAGTGGGGTCTCTTTAGATGAATAAGAGGGTGGTGATGTTAGTTGGTGGAAAGCACAAACTTGTTAGTGCAAGTTTTGCAAAACTACAATTCTGGACAGGAAATAAATGACATTATTTCATGAACCAAAAATATTCAAACGGGTGCATGCTCCTGGACTTAGGGGTTTGGTAGGTCTGTCTACAAGTAGGAGAAGGCACAGGGTTACTGGAGTAAAAATAAATAGGGTTGCAGTAGAAATCACAAGGCTGGACCAGAATGGAAAAGAGGTTGATTCACTCAAATCTTGCAAATAACACCACTGGGTTTTTGCATAAAGTCGAATCATATGCTACTACCAACATCCCATAATTTTGGTGGAGGCTAGAAAGAAATATTTAAAAGGGTTGTAGTGCAAAATTGCACTCTGGACCAGAGAAAAAAATTTGATGCAGAGCTCAAAATATTACATGAATAAAAGATATTTTTGTATAAAAGTGATTTAAAAACATCACATGACATCTCCAAATTTTGGTTGGAATTTTAGGTGAATTTATCAAATGGTTGTAGTTCAATTATGGCCATATAACCTTGAAAAACCATTTTTCAAGAAAATAAAGATCAAGCAAATTAATTAGGTAATTAGTTATACTGATAAAAGAAAAGTTTTCTTGAGAGGTTAAACAAGTCCAATAACATATTTGAAAGGTTTTCATTATAGGAAACAACTCAATGATAATAAGAAAGGAAATGTTTAAAAAATCAAAAGGGAGTCCAAAAAAAAATCAAAGTTTTAATTCCTGGCAAAAAAAATTTATTTAATAAAACAAGGCCAAAATTTTGGGGTGTCACATGTATGCGGTCCGATGAGTGTTAAGGCTCACGGCAAGTATCGTTATTTTCTGAACTTCACAGATGATTTGAGCAGATATGGGTATATCTACTTGATGAAACATATGTCTGAAACATTTGAAAAGTTCAAAGAATTTCAGAGTGAAGTGGAAAATCATCGTGACAAGAAAATAAAGTTTCTACGATCTGATCGCGGAGACAAATATTTGAGTTACGAGTTTGGTCTTCAATTAAAACAATGTAGAATAGTTTCACAAACTCATGCCACATGGAACACCACAACATAATGGTGTGTCAGAACGTCATAACCGTACTTTTTTGGATATAGTGCAATCTATGATGTCTCTTACTGATCTACCACTATCGTTTTGGGGTTATGCATTAGAGACAGCTGCATTCACGTTAAATAGGGCACCATCTAAGTCCGTTGAGACGACACAATCTGAACTGTTGTTTGGCAAGAAACCAAAGTTGTCGTTTCTTAAAGTTTGGGACTGCGATGCTTATGTGAAAAAGTTTCAACATGATAAGCTCGAACCCAAATCGGAGAAGTAAATCTTCATAGGATATCCAAAGGAAACTATTGGATACACCTTCTATCACAGATCCGAAGGCAAGACTTTTGTTGCTAAATTCGGAAACTTTCTAGAGAAGGAGTTTCTCTCGAAAGAAGTGAGTGGGAGGAAAGTAAAAAACTTGATAAGGTAATTGTACCTTCTCCCTTATTGGAAAGAAGTTCATCACAAAAATCTGTTCCTATGACTACTACACCAATTAGTGAGGAAGCTAATGATGATGATCATGTAACTTCAGATCAAGTTACTACCGAATCTCGCAGGTAAACCATAGTGAGATCCACACCAGAGTGGTACGGTAATCCTGTTCTGGAAGTCATGTTACTAGACCATGACGAACTTGCGAACTATGAGGAAGTGATGATGAGCCCAGATTCCGCAAAATGGCTTGAGGCCATGAAATCTGAGATGGGATCCATGTATGAGAACAAAGTATAGACTTTGGTTGACTTGCCCGATGATCGGCAAGCCATAGAAAATAAATGGATTTTCAAGAGGAAGACGGACGCTGATAGTAGTGTTACTATCTACAAAGCTAGAATTGTCGCAAAAGGTTTTCGACAAGTTCAAGGTGTTGACTACGATGAGATTTTCTCACTCGTATCTATGCTTAAGTCTGTCCGAATCATGTTAGCAATTGCCGCATTTTATGAAATCTGGCAAATGGATAAACAAAACTGCATTCCTTAATGGATTTACTAAAGAAGAATTGTATACGATGCAACTAGAAGGTTTTGTCGATCCTAAAGGTGTTAACTAAATATGCAAGCTCCAGCGATCCATCTATGGACTGGTGCAAGAATCTCGGAGTTGGAATATACGCTTTGATAAGTTGATCAAAGCATATAGTTTTATACAGACTTACGGTGAAGCCTGTATTTACAAGAAAGTGAGTGGGAGCACTACATCATTTCTGATAAGTATATGTGTATGACATATTGTTGATCAGAAATAATGTTGAATTATTCTGCAAAGCATAAAGGAGTGTTTGAAAGGAGTTTTTCAAAGAAAGACTTCGGTAAAGCTGCTTACATATTGAGCTTCAAGATCTATAGAGATAGATCAAGACGCTTGATAAGTTTTTTCAGTGAGTACATACCTTGACAAGATTTTGAAGTAGTTCAAAATGGAGCAGTCAAAGAAAGAGTTCTTGCCTGTATTACAAGGTGTGAAGTTGAGTAAGACTCAAAGCCCAACCACGGCAGAAGATAGAAAGAGAATGAAAGTCATTCCCTATGCCTTGGCCATAGGTTCTATAAAGTATGTCATGCTGTGTACCAGATCTATTGTATACCCTGCACTGATTTGGCAAGGGAGTACAATAGTGATCTAGGAGTAGATCGCTGGACAGCGGTCAAAATTATCCTTAGTGGAATAAG
Organism: Triticum aestivum; assembly: GCF_018294505.1. NCBI lineage: Eukaryota > Viridiplantae > Streptophyta > Magnoliopsida > Poales > Poaceae > Triticum > Triticum aestivum. Next base: position 599,182,736 of record NC_057806.1, read on the forward strand.
GAAATATTTCTCAATTATGGAGGTGACAAAAAGGTTCGTCGTAAAAAGTTACGTCGATGCAAGTTTTGACACAGATCTGGATGACTCTAAGTCTCGATCTAGATACATATTGAAAGTGGGAGCAATAAGCTAGAGTAGCTCCGTGCAGAGCATTGTTGACATAGAAATTCGCAAAATACTTATGGATCTGAATGTGGCAGACCCGTTGACTAAAATTATCTCACAAGCAAAACATGATCACACCTTAGTACTCTTTGGGGTGTTAATCACATAGCGATGTGAACTAGATTACTAACCCTAGTAAACCCTTTTGGGTGTTGATCACATATCGATGTGAACTATGGGTGTTAATCACATGGTGATGTAAACTATTGCTGTTAAATCACATGGCGATGTGAACTAGATTATTGACTCTAGTGCAAGTGGGAGACTGAAGGAAATATGCCCTAGAGGCAATAATAAAGTTATTATTTATTTCCTTATATCATGATAAATGTTTATTATTCATGCTAGAATTGTATTAACCGGAAACATAATACTTGTGTGAATACATAGACAAACAAAGTGTCACTAGTATGCCTCTACTTGACTAGCTCGTTAATCGAAGATGGTTATGTTTCCTAACCATAAACAAAAGAGTTGTTATTTGATTAACGGGATCACATCATTAGGAGAATGATGTGATTGACATGACCCATTCCATTAGCTTAGCACCCGATCGTTTAGTATGTTGCTATTGCTTTCTTCATGACTTATACATGTTCCTATGACTATGAGATTATGCAACTCCCGTTTGCCGGAGGAACACTTTGTGTGCTACCAAACGTCACAACGTAACTGAGTGATTATAAAGGAGCTCTACAGGTGTCTCCAAAGGTACATGTTGGGTTGGCATATTTCGAGGTTAGGATTTGTCACTCCGATTGTCGGAGAGGTATCTCTGGGCCCTCTCGGTAATGCACATCACATAAGCCTTGCAAGCATTGCAACTAATGAGTTAGTTGTGAGATGATGTATTATGGAACGAGTAAAGAGACTTGCCGGTAACGAGATTGAACTAGGTATTAAGATACCGACGATCGAATCTCGGGCAAGTAACATACCGATGACAAAGGGAACAACGTATGTTGTTATGCGGTCTAACCGATAAAGATCTTCGTAGAATATGTAGGAGCCAATATGGGCATCCAGGTCCCGCTATTGGTTATTGACCGGAGACGTGTATCGGTCATGTCTACATTGTTCTCGAACCCGTAGGGTCCGCACGCTTAAGGTTACGATGATAGTTATATTATGAGTTTATGCATTTTGATGTACCGAAGGTTGTTCGGAGTCCCGGATGTGATCACGGACATGACGAGGAGTCTCGAAATGGTCGAGACATAAAGATTGATATATTGGAAGCCTATGTTTGGATATCGGAAGTGTTCCGGATGAAATCGGGATTTTACCGGAGTACCGGGAGGTTACCAGAACCCCCCCCCCCCCGGAGCTATATGGGCCTTAGTGGGCCTTAGTGGAAAAGAGAAGGGGCTGCCCAAGATGGGCTGCGCGCCTCCCTCCCTCCCCTAGTCCTATTAGGACAAGGAGAGGTGGCCGGCCCCCCTCTCTCTTTTCCCCCTCCGCGAATCCTATTCCAACTAGGATTGGGGGGGGGGGAATCCTACTCCCAGAGGGAGTAGGACTCTCCTGGCGCGCCACCCTTGGACGGCCAGCCTCCCCCCTCTAGTCCTTTATATACGGAGGCAGGGGCACCCCAGAAACACACAAGTTGATCCACGTGATCTATTCCTTAGCCGTGTGCAGCGCCCCCATCCACCATAGTCCTCGATAATATTGTAGCGGTGCTTAGGCGAAGCCCTGCAGCAGTAGTACATCAAGATCGTCACCACGCCGTCGTGCTGACGGAACTCTTCCCCGACACTTTGCTGGATCGGAGTCCGGGGATCATCATCGAGCTGTACGTGTGCTAAAACTCGGAGGTGCCGTAGTTTCGGTGCTTGATCGGTCGGGCCGTGAAGACGTACGACTACATCAACCAAACGCTTCCGTTGTCGATCTACAAAGGGTACGTAGATCACACTCTCCTCTCGTTGCTATGCATCACCATGATCTTGCGTGTGCATAGGAAATTTTTTGAAATTACTACGAAACCCAACACGAAGGGCATGCGAACGTAGCTATGAGGTGATCCCCCGCAGCGCCCTACGGCCGAAGGCCATAGGCTCTCCTGGGACACAGCTCGGTTGAGCCCTGGTACATCGACGCAGACGCGCAGTCCTCCATCCTCGCCTGGATGTGGGGCCACGACAGGTAAGCGGCGGCTGCCGCGCATGATTCTGGACTCTTGTGGCTCATGGGTGTTCCTTGCGATGAACTCCCGAGGGTTTGGTCTCCTTTGACTTGTACCTTCCTGAGGAAAGCGTGCTTGAAAGCACCCCTCCAAGTGGTGCCCGAGCGCCTCCCCCGCGACCTTGGCAAGGTCGGTGGCTCTCCAAGAGAGAGCCCTCGAGCCCTGCCTGAGGAGGGCGCCGGGCGCCCTTCCTATGCGTGAGAGGGTGGCGCTCCCTAATCGGGCGCGAATCCTGACGCAATACCTCCGGAGGTGCCTGCCTCCTTGTGGCTCGGGCCAGGTGAGGTCTTCTTCTTCTTAAGGGTCACCTCGGGAGGCCTCCCGCTCCCATGATCTGGGTCTTCGATTGCTGCGGCTTGGAACGCACGCTCAAGCGAGCACACTGCGTCCCTTTCTTCACAGGGTACGGTGATGACTCCGCTGCTTCCTGGCATCTTGAGGACATTGTAACCATGGTGAGTCACTGCCATAAACTTGGCTAGGGCTGGGTACCCCAGGATGGCGTTGTACTGCAGGCGGATGTGAGCGACGTCGAAGTCGATGAGCTCGATGCGGTAGTTGTTGCGTTGCCGAAGGTGACCGGAAGGCGAACCTTCCCAATTGGAACAGTGGAACCATCGGTGACTCCTGAGAAAGGCTTGGTCAGCTGAAGCTGGTCATACGGCACTTGGAGATTGTCAAACGTCTCGATGGACAGGATGTTGAGTCCTGCCCCGCCATCGATGAGGGTCCTGGTGACCTGCACGTCGCTGATGACTGGGGAGCAAAGCATCGGGAGGACTCTGGCCGTTGCCGCACACTTGAGCTGGTCTGCGGAACTGAATGTGATCGCGCATGAAGACCACCTGAGAGGGCGCGTGGCCTCAAGCTTGGGAAGGACTGCATTCACCTCGCGAGCAAACTGCTTGAAGATGCACTGTGAGGCTGGGGCCTGGGCGCCACCCAAGATGCAAGCAATTGCACGCGGCTCTTGGAAGCCCCCAGCCCCATCGTCTTGGTGTGGGTCTTCGTTCCTCCTTGGTGGAGGTGGCAGAGGAGGGAGTCCTGTGTTGCCGTGCGGGTGGCCCTCACGAGACTGGTCCCTCCAGCCTCCCTCGCGAGGTTGGTCCTGCCAGCGGTCCTCGCGAGGGCGGTCACGCCATCCCTGGCGAAGGCCATGGTCTTCCCATCGTCCGCCACCTCTTCCTCCTCCTCGGCCATAGCCCCTGTCGTTGCGCTCTGGGCGTCGGCCGATTCGCCCGTCTCGCACGGCCCTGAGCTCTTGACATTCGTTGGTGTTGTGGGTGTGGAGGTCGTGGTACACACAGTACCATCCGCCCTTGGATGACTCTGGCTGATCCCTGCCTCGCTTGGTGTCCGGTTCCGCTGCTAGCACGGCAGCCCCCTTGCGCTTCACGTCTTTGGCCTTGAGCTTCCTTTCTTCCGGGTTGGCTGCCGGGAGCTCGAGGAGGGAGAGACGCCCTTCCTCAGCCCTGGCACACTTGGTCGCCAAGTTGAATAGCTCAAGGGATGTGCACAAGTCTTCATGGATTGCTAGCTCTTCCTTCATCTTGATGTCGCGCACGCCGTCGGAGAAGGCTGAGATGATAGCTTCTTTAATTACCTTGGGGATCTTGAGGTGAGCGTAGTTGAAGCGCTGGATGTACTTCTACAGGGTTTCTCCCAGCTGTTGCTTGATGCGATGCAGGTCGCTCACGGCCGGGGGCCGGTCGCGAGTGCCCTAGAAGTTGGCGATGAAGCGGGTGCGCATCTCGCTCCAGGAGGAGATCGTGTTGGGAGCCACAGGTTCAGGAGCCATGTGCGGGCGCCGTCCTTGAGCGCCATGGGGAACCAATTCGCCATGACCTTTTCGTCTCTGTTGGCGACTACGATGCCCAGCTCATAGAGCTGCAGGAACTCCGTGGGGTCCGCTGTGCCATCGTAGCGGGGAGGGAGGTCAGGCTTGAACTTGCCTGGCCATGTGACGCCGCGCAGCTTGGGGGTGAAGGTGAGGCAGCCCGCCGTGGCCACCGGCGCCCTTTGCTGGTGCTGGACTTGTTCTTGCGGGTCACCACGCGCCGCCACTGGAGCAGCGCGGGGTTTTGTCGTGGCGGCGCTAGGGCACGATCTTGGCGTGCAGGCGCTGGGAGCGCGCGAGCAGCTTCCCGGGGACGTGGGATCTCTTGGCAGCTCCCTTCTTGCTGCGCAGGCGCCGGACATGGAGGGTCCCGCCTGGGGGCTGCGCGCCTTGGAGCCAAGGCACCTTCTTGGGGAGGAGGCGGCGGAGGCGCCTCCTGATCATCGCCCCCTGCACGGGACGGAGGGCGAAGCAGCGAGAGGGACCGCAAGGGGGAGCCCCTTGTGGCACTGACGAGCTCGGTGATGTGGGCGAGCCAGTCCTCGTAGAGGTCGTCGACGGGGCGATAGTGCAGGAGCTCCCGCGCCAAGAGCAATGAGGCATGCACATCCATGGGTGCGCGACGAGCGTGGGATGACGAGCCAGCTAGAGTCAGCGACGGGGTGGCGGTGCGGCCATCCCGCCGCACCGAAGGATGCTGGGACGAGGCTTGCTGCTCGTTCCCCGCCGGGCCGGTGGCGGCGTTGGCGGCGGGCGACGGGGAACGACGAGGGGGCCGCCGACGGGCGCCGTCTGGGCGACACGAGTGGCGCGAGCAGCCCGGCGCTCGGCGCGAGCCCGACGAGCGTCAACCATGGACACGACGGAAGATCACATGCGAACAGCGGAAGAAAGATTCCGGCGCACCCCTACCTGGCGCGCCAAATGTCGGATTTCGGGTTCCGGCAGACCCTTGAGGTTCGAACACTGGGGTGCGCGCGGAGATCTCTCCCCTACCGATCTACGTCCGATCCTCTCGTGCGAACTAAGATGAAAATGATGAACAACACAAGAGACATGAGGATTATACTGGTTCGGGCCACCGTTGTGGTGTAATACCCTACTCCAGTGTGTGGTGTGGTGGATTGCCTCTGGGGCTGATGATGGTCAGTACAAGGGAAGAACAGCCTCGCAAGAGGTGTTCTTGAGCTGGTGCGATGAACTGCTAGGGTGAGTTCCGTCGCCTCTCTCTCTCTCTCTCTGCTAGGGTTCTACCAGATCTCCCCTCCTATCTCTCTACTCTGTGGTGGCTAGCTCTATTTATAGAGGCCCTAGGCCTCTCCCCGAATAATTGAGCGGGAAGGGAGCCAACAATTGGCCATTTTGAAGGGGAACATCTAGTACAAGTTATCCTGACCAAAGGTGGTCTTCGACTGCCAAAGGCACTGGTGATGACGCCGTCTTGGGCTCCATGGTGACCTCCGTCCGGCCGTTCGGCTGGTCTTGGTCTCTTTGCACCGGAATGGTAACCTTTGCCCGATACCTTGGCCTGTGCTTGCCCCCTTTGCACCAAAGGGGAAACAAGGACCCTGCGCAGGCTGGCGCCCGCCTGGCGCCCCCCTGGCCTTGATCGCCATGGCTTGAGTCATGGGATCCTCGCGAGGTACCCTTGCATTGATCTCTCCGCCTCCTCGCGAGCCTGCCTGATGAGGCCGCTCTTGAGGAAGCTTCCTGTCGTCCGCCCCGCGAGGCTTGGCCCCTCGCGAGGGTCTTGAGCTTGGGCCGATGAAGATGCGCCGCGCTGGGCCCCCACTTGAGCCACGCCGCAGGCCGCAGGCAGGCAAGTCTGGGGACCTCCGTTCCCAGAACACCGACAAGGGTTTGTGATGGGTACTTGGTATGTTTTGACTTGGTAATGGCGCCAAAAATGACTCATTGTTGGGAGACAAATCTTGACTTGACTTGGCGCGAATCTCCCCGTCAACGGCGCCAGAAATCCTTCTTGCTACCTCTTGAGCACTGTGTTGGTTTTTCCTTGAAGAGGAAAGGGTGATGCAGCAAAGTAGCGTAAGTATTTCCCTCAGTTTTTGAGAACCAAGGTAGCAATCCAGTAGGAGATCACGCTCAAGTCCCACACACCTACACAAACAAATAAGAACCTCGCAACCAACACGATAAAGGGGTTGTCAAGCCCTTCACGGTCACTTACGAGAGTGAGATCTGATAGATATGATAAGATAATATTTTTGGTATTTTTATGATAAAGAGAAATAAAGATGCAAAGTAAAATAAACAACAAAGGAAATAACTAAGTATTGGAAGATTAATATGATGGAAGATAGACCCAGGGGCCATAGGTTTCACTAGTGGCTTCTCTCAAGAGCATACGTATTGCGGTGGGTAAACGAATTACTGTCGAGCAATTGATAGAATTGAGCATAGTTATGAGAATATCTAGGTATGATCATGTATATAGGCATCACGTCCGAGACAAGTAGACCGAAACGATTCTACATCTACTACTATTACTCCACACATCGACCGCTATCCAGCATGCATCTAGAGTATTAAGTTCATAAGAACAGAGTAATGCTTTAAGAAAGATGACATGATGTAGAGGGATAAACTCATGCAATATGATATAAACCCCATCTTTTTATCCTCGATGGCAACAATACAATACGTGTCGGTTCCCTTTCTGTCACTGGGATCGAGCACCGCAAGATTGAACCTAAAGCTAAGTACTTCTCCCATTGCAAGAAAGATCAATCTAGTAGGCCAAACCAAACTGATAATTCGGAGAGACTTGCAAAGATAAACCAATCATACATAAAAGAATTCAGAGGAGAATCAAATATTGTTCATAGATAATCTAGATCATAAACCCACAATTCATTGGATCTCGACAAACACACCGCAAAAGAAGATTACATCGAATAGATCTCCAAGAAGATCGATGAGAACTTTGTATTGAGATCCAAAGAGAGAGAAGAACTCATCTAGCTAATAACTATGGACCCGTAGGTCTGAAGTAAACTACTCACACATCACCGGAGAGGCCATGGAGTTGATGTAGAGGCCATCTATGATCAATGCCCCCTCCGATGAAGCTCCGGAAAAGGCCCCGAGATGGTATCTCTCGAGTACAGAAGGTTGCGGCGGTGGAATTAGGTTTTCGTGGTGCTCCTGGATGTTTGAGGGTACATGGAAATATATAGGTGGAAGATGTACGTCGATGGAGCAACGGAGGGCCCATGAGGGTGGAGGGCGCGCCCCCTGCCTCGTGCCTTCCTCCCTTGTTTCTTGACGGCCACTCCAAGTCTCCTGGATCACGTTTGTTGAGAAAATCACGTTCCCGAAGGTTTCATTCCATTTGGACTCTGTTTGATATTCCTTTTCTTCGAAACCCTAAAATAGGCAAAAAACCAGCAATTTAGGCTGGGCCTCCGGTTAGTAGGTTAGTCCCAAAAATGCTATAAAAGTGTAAAATAAAGCCCATTGACATCCAAAATAGATAATATAATAGCATGGAGCAATCAAAAATTATAGATACGTTGGAGACATATTAGGGAGCATAGCTATATTTGTTGAGTCACTTGGGATTATTATCATATTATCACTATGAAGAATTTGAAGGATCCAAAGACTAAGATATTTCCCTCAAGGACGAGGGGAGGTAAGGAACTGCCATCCAATTCCGCTTTAGATTCACCTTCTGTTATGAATAAACTTGCAACAGCACCACATGCTATTAATTCTGATATGTCCCAAGTTATTGATGATGCTACTTCTACTATGAATGATGCTTATGATGATTCTAGTACCTTGCTTGATAATGATGATGTGCCACTTGGTGAATTTCTTGATAAACAAATTGCTAGAGTTATACAACATGATGTTGTTGAATCTGATGATGAGCTTGAAACTGAAACTCCTGAAACACCTACTAGGACTAGCCTTCCTAGATATGAATTGCCTAAGGTACTGGAAGGTTATGTTGTGAGTGAAGAAGCAACTAGAGATATTCTTGATTGCAATGATAGAGATGATCTAGAGAAATTATTACAAAAGTATAAAGAAAAATCTCTGAATGCTAGAATGAAATGTGATCCTAAGTTTGCTACTTCACCTATCTTTATTGATTATAAGGATTATGAATTCTCTGTCGACCCAGAGTTAATTACTTTGGCTGAATCTGATCATTTCCATGGTTATGAAACTGAAACTGTTGTGGCACATCTCACTAAGTTGAATGATATAGCCACCCTTTTTACTCATGATGAGAAAACTCCTTATTACTTTATTGTCAAATTATTTCCTTTCTCATTAAAGGGTGATGCTAAAGCTTGGTACAACACTCTTGCTCCTGGTTGTGTGCGTAGTCCCCAGGATATGATTTATTACTTCTCTGAAAAATATTTTCCTGCTCATATGAAACAAGTTGCCTTACAGGAAATATTTAACTTTGTGCAAACTAAAGAAGAGAGTCTCCCACAAGCTTGGGGTAGGCTTTTCTAGTTACTTAATGCTTTGCCTGATCATCCTCTTAAGAAAAATGAAATACTTGATATCTTCTATAATGGACTAACCAATGCTTCTAGGGACTTCCTAGATAGTTGTGCTGGTTGTGTTTTCAGGGAACGAACTATTGCTCAAGTTGAAGAAATATTGAATAACATATTGAAAAATTATGATGACTGGACTATTCCAGAACCACCACCTGAACCTGCTCTGAAGAAGAGGGGTATATTATATCTCAGTCCCGAAGATATGCAAGAGGCAAAGAAATCTATGAAGGAAAAAGGTATTAAAGCTGAGGATGTTAAAAATTTACCTCCTGTTAAAGAAATACATGGGCTTAATACACCACCAATGCCTAAGGTGGTAGAGGTAAAATCTCTTACGAAGTTTAATGATAATGATAATCCTTACAATATGCATCCTAGTCAATGCCTTTATGAGTTTGAAAACTACATTAGAAAACAAGATCACTTCAATGCAAATGTTATGAAACAATTGAAATACAATTATGATATGATTGCTCGCATGAGTGACTTGTTATTTAGAATATCAAATGATGTTAGAGGTGTGGGAAAACACGCTTCTATGGTTCAAACTCAGTTAGAACAAGTTGCTAAATCTCAAAGAGAACTACTTGATGCATGACTTTGCTGTTAAAGTTGCAACTAGAGGAGGTAAAATGACTCAGGAACCACTTTATCCTGAGGGACACCCAAAAAAGAACTGAACAAGATTCACAAACAGCTAACACTAGTGCACCTAGTCCTTCTAAAAAGAAGAAGAAAAAGAAAAATGATAGGACTTCACATGCTCCTAGTAAACCTGAAATAGAGAAACCTCTTGATAATGATAATGAAGTTTCTATATCTGATGCTGAAACTCAATCTGGTAATGAACACTCACCTAATGATAATGAAAAAGTTAATGATGAGGTTCATGAAGACTCTCAACCAAACAATGAAAAAGAACCAGATAATGATGTTGAGATAGAACCACCTGTTGATCTTGATAACCCACAACCTAAAAATAAAAGATATGACAAAAGAGACTTTGTTGCTAGAAAACACGGTAAAGAAAGAGAACCATGGGTTCAAAAACCTATGCCTTTTCCACCCAAGTCAACTAAAAAGAATGATGATGAAGAATTTGAACGCTTTGCTGAAATGCCGAGGCCAGTCTTTTTGTGTACTTGCTTGACTGATATCTTGAAAATGCCTCCTTATGCAAAGTATATGAAAGACATCATCACAAATAAGAGAAAAATACCGGAAGCTGAAATCATGCTTGCTAATTATACTTTTAAAGATGGAGTACCTAAAAAACTTGGAAATCCGAGAATACCAACTATACCTTGCTCTATCAAAAAGAATTATGTTAAAACTGCTTTCTGTGATTTAGGACCTGGTGTTAGTGTTATGCCTTTCTCTTTATATAAAAGAATTGACTTGAATAAACTCACACCTACTGAAATGTCTTTGCAAATGGCTGACAAATCAACTGCCATACCTATCGGTATCTGTGAGGATGTGCCCATTGTCGTTGCTAATGTTACTATTTTGACTGACTTTGTTATACTTGAGATGCCCGAGGACGACAACATGTCGACTATCCTTGGTAGACCATTCTTGAATACTGCAGGGGCTGTTATTGATTGAAATAAAAGCAAGGTCACTTTTCATATTAATGGTAATGAGCATAAGGTGCACTTTCCAAAGAAACAATTCCAAGTGAATGGTATTAATGTTATTGAAAAATCTCCGGCAATCACTATTGGGGGTTTTCAAATACCTCTACCTACTGTCAAAAATAAATATGAAATTCTTATTGTTGGGGAAATGCATATCCCCATTGAGGTAACTTAGTGATTTACAAAAGTTCTTCGGTTTCATGCTAATCGAAAGTGGTTGTTAATAAGACTTGATCAACCTTATTAATGGATCATTTTTGAACGGTATGAAGTTGATGAATTTAGTAAACACTACCTTCTGTCCCTACTTTTCATTCTCTGTTTTTATTAGTTAAATAAGATGAACTGCCATGTTTTGTCTGTTTTCTGAATTTCCCGTGCAATAAAAAATGACCCAAAATAAAAGTTGTCAGAATGCCCTGAAAATTTAATACGTTTTTTCTAAATATTTGAGAATTTTTTGGTGTAATAAATATCAGAGAGAGGTGCACCAAGTGGGCACAACCCACCTGGGCGCGCCAGCACCCCCAGGCGTGCCCTGGTGGGTTGTGGTCCCCGCGTGGGCCCCCCTCACTTACCTCTTCATACCACATCATCACTTACCTCCAAAAAAAATCCCCATTGATCCCTCTCCCGTGTTCTTGAGCTCAAAGCCGCAGATTTTGATCTCTTTGCTTGAAGATCTGTTTCCAAAACTATTTTGTGGAATTGTTGCTTGGTATGTGACTCCATCATTTGTCCAATTAGTTTTTGTTTTAGTTGCTTATACTTTGAATAATTATCTACTCTTGGTGTTGTTGTAGATGTGCTTGCATGTTGAATTCTTAGTGTTCTAACTTGTTTGAATGCTTGTTATGGCCTCTATGTATCCCTATGAGTAGTTGCTATCAATCTTACAAAGTTTTGTTGAAAAATATTTGTCACTCCAAAAATTTTATTTTCAGAAAATTGTACATGGACATGATGAACCTATTTGGAAGGAGTTCCTCGAGGAGACGATCCTCGGGGGCATCTTCTAGTGATAGTTCCGCCCGTCGATCTTACATTGAACCAAGTGAAAGTTCCACGCGAGATGCCGCCAAGACATGTTTATGGCCTAGCGATGAATATATGGTGCGTGTGGGCATTAAGGAGGAATTTGACCAATATGTTCACAATGTTGGCCTCGGTCCCTACCTCTCAGATAAGTGTGAACAACACCAACTTCTCACTGAATCGTTTGTCAAAGAATTTAAATATTTTCCACATGAGTCTAGGGTGTCGTTTATGCTTTATGATAATCCTTATACTATCCCACTAGAGAATTTTTCTTACCATTGCAAACTGCCATTTTGGGGTTCACTTGATGAGTCACCAACGGTTGAGTATGAGTCTTTCTTGACTAGCCTCTGCTATGGTGAAAATAGGGGAGTGAGACAAGGAAGAATAAAGAGCATTCATTTTCCCGCAATTCAGTATTTTGCATTATTTAACGGGAAATGCATAGTAGGCAAGCAAGACTGTAGCATACTTTGTGCGCCACACTTGAGCCTCCTTCACACCGCTCTCACTAGTGAAAGGAATTATAACCTTGAAGCGATTGTTGCACGCAAACTTCAGCACAATGCTAGAAGTGGCTGGTTCTATGGTGGAATTTATGCCACACGCCTAGCACAAGGGCTGGGTGTCTCACCTTTGCCCTTTGATCCTATCCTACCCACACACTATTTAGATTTTGATGCCTTGAAAGATCATAAAATTCTCAAGGTAAGGGCTGATAACTTCACTTATAATTTGTTGTTTAACCAATCACATGTCGTGGACACATATTTGTCTGTGTCTACTCTCTTTGATTATCACAGCAAGGAAAGATATTTTGTTCTTGAGAGCGAGGCCCGAGCTCATAACGCAGCAGTGGTGACGGCACGGCGTGCTGAGGCATCCACACCTAGAGCCTTTGTGAGCTACACGCTGACTACTACCCTCCAGGATACTGATCGACTACCAAGTTAGGCCAAAAGCCTAAGCTTGGGGGAGTACGTGTCTCTCACCGACATTATATTCATGTTCACATATCATTCCATTTGTCGGTGTTCACACTTTTTCATTGTATCATCCATACTTAGATTTATTTTCTTGCTTTCTTCTTATGTGTTCAAAAACTTTAGAAAACCCAAAAAAATTAGTTGTAATTAATTTACTTTCTATGCATGCTTAGTAGTAGTACTAAAAAGAAAATCCAAAAAGATTTCCTTGTTCTTCTTTTGCTTGTTGGGAGCTTTCCCGTGTAAATAGTTTTTCTCGTTTTCGTTTTTTTCCTTATTTGCTTGCTATAGAAAACCAAAAACTCCAAAAATATTTTAGCGTGTTTCTCTGAATTTCTTTTCTTTTATTCGAGTTGTACCGAGGAGAAGACCACGATGAAAATGTTGAGTGGCTCTCATATGAATAATGGTTGAACTAGTAAAGAGCCCATTTTACCTTGTCTTCTCCTGTTGAAATGTTTGCAGATTCCAGCTTAGTCCATGGAACTCTTGCACTATTATTATTTTCATACCATTCGGTCGTGCAAGTGAAAGGCAATAATGACGACATTCAATGAACTAGCTGTGGCAAAGAGAAACTGGTATGAACTCGACTTGTCCTATCTGTGTAAATATGTTTAAACTAGTGCCCATGATTCAACCCATTATAATTAAACATGTTTGCAATGACAATTAGAGATTATATTTTCTCATGCCATGCATAAGTAGCTGGGAGTTGATAATGAGTTATCTTGGATATCAACATAGCGTTAAGATGATTGTGATGTAGTATGATGATATGGTATCCTCCTCTGAATGTTCAAGTGGCTTGACTTGGTACATGTTCATGCATGTAGTTGAATCAAAACCAACATAGCCTCTATAATGTTTATGTTCATGGTGTTCATATCCTACTCATTCTAGTGTCCAATGTTACTTACGCATAATGCATGGTTATGATCATTGTTGCTCTCTAGCTGGCCGCTTCTCAATCTAAATTGCTAGCCTTTGCCTGTACTAAGTGGGGATTCTGCTTGTACATCAAAAACCTTGAACCCAAAGTTATTCCAGATGAGTCCACCATACCTACCTATATACGGTATTACCCTGCCATCCTAAGTAAATTTGCATGTGCCACCTCTAAAAACTTCTAAAAAAATTATCCATTTTGTGTGCCTGGATCGTTCATGGAACGACAGGAGGTGGTCGATATCTTTCATGCTAAGCGGGTTATTCTCAGGTCGAGTGTTTATTCACTCGCCATCACACGAGAAAGTGGGCGGTAATAGGGATGCCTAGTCCCGAACTGCAAAATACAAAATAGTTCATCTCTTAAATAATCAAACAAAAACTCCCAATGGAGTCAAAATCTTTACTTTTACCGCTTGGGAACCGTCACTAGCATGCTTAGCATGGAAGATGTTGATAACTGATGGTCGTGAAGTGAATAAGAAGGGTGCATGTCTCAAAATATCATTTATCTTTGTTTTAAAAACTGAGCTCTGGCACCTCTGCAAATCACTGCTTCCCTCTGCGAAGGAACTTTCCATTTACTTTTATGTTGTGTCATCACTTCTTAAAAACAAGCGCCAGAAACTGAGTAGAGCACAGCTGTCATGATTTATACATTGTGTGTAGCTAATGTTGGGTGCATCGTGACTGGATCTTTTCTACCATGAATTACAATGTTTAGTCGCTGCTTGAACTTTGGAGGTGCTCTGCATTTATGTTTTGTGGTCTCAGAAAGGGCTAGCGAGATACCATTATTGTCATATTATATCATGGTTGTTTTGACAACGTGTTGCCATTTGAGATATCTTATTATTGCTCGCTAGCTAATTATGTCATTGATATGTGATAACCCACAAGTATAGGGGATCGCAACAGTTTTCGAGGGTAGAATATTCAACCCAAATTTATTGTTTCGACACAAGGGGAGCCAAAGAATATTCTCAAGTATTAGCAGCTAAGTTGTCAATTCAACCACACCTGGAAACTTAGTATCTGCAGCAAAGTATTTAGTAGGAAAGTAATATGATAGTAGTGGTAACGGTAGCAAAAGGTAACAGTAGTAAAAGCAATGTTTTTGGTATTTTGTAGTGATGATAGGAATAGCAACGGTAAAGTAAATAAGAGAAGAAAAATATATGGAAAGCTTGTAGGCAATGGATAGGTGATGGAGAATTATGCCGGATGCGGTTCATCATGTAACAGTCATAACCTAGGGTGACATAGAACTAGCTCTAGTTCATTGATATAATGTAGGCATGTATTCCGAATATAGTCATACGTGCTTATGGAAAAGAACTTGCATGACATCTTTTGTCCTACCCTCCCATGGCAGCGGGGTCCTTACAGAAACTAAGGGATATTAAGGCCTCCTTTTAATAGAGAACCGGAACAAAGCATTAACACATAGTGAATACATGAACTCCTCAAACTACGGTCATCACCGGTAAGTATCCTGATTATTGTCACTTCGGGGTTAACGGATCATAACACATAATAGGTGACTATAGACTTGCAAGATATGATCAAGAACTCTCATATATTGATGAAAACATAATAGGTTCAGATCTGAAATCATGGCACTCAGGCCCTAGTGACAAGCATTAAGCATAGCAAAGTCATAGCAACATCAATCTCAAAACATAGTGGACACTAGGGATCAAACCCTAACAGAACTAACTCGATTACATGATAGATCCCATCCAACCCATCATCGTCCAGCAAGCCTACGATGGAATTACTCACGCACGGCGGTGAGCATCATGAAATTGGTCATGGAGGATGGTTGATGATGACGATGGCGATGGATTCCCCGCTTCGGAGCCCCGAACGGACTCCAGATCAGCCCTCCCGAGAGGTTTTAGGGCTTGGCGGCGGCTCCGCATCGTAAAACGCGATGATTTCTTCTCTCTGATTTTTTTCTCCCCGAAACACAATATATGGAGTTGGAGTTGGAGTCGGAGAGGCAACAGGGGTCCCACGAGGTAGGGGGCGCACCCTAGGGGGGCAGGCGCACCTCCCACCCTCGTGGAGAGGTGGTGGGCCCCCTGGCCTTCATCTTTTGCGGGTATTTTTCATATTTTCTGAAAAGTTGCTCCGTGAAGTTTCAGGTCATTCCGAGAATGTTTGTTTCTGCACATAAATAACACCATGGTAATTCTGCTGAAAACAGCATCAGTCCAGGTTAGTTCCATTCAAATCATGCAAGTTAGAGTCCAAAACAAGGGCAAAAGTGTTTGGAAAAGTAGATACGACGGAGACGTATCAACTCCCCCAAGCTTAAACCTTTGCTTGTCCTCAAGCAATTCAGTTGATAAACTGAAAATGATAAAGAAAAACTTTTACAAACTCTATTTGCTCTTGTTGTTGTAAATATGTAAAGCCAGCATTCAAGTTTTCAGCAAAGATTATAACTAACCACATTCACAATAATGCTTAGGTCTCAAGTTTACTCATATCAATAGCATAATCAACTAGCGAGCCATAATAATAAATCTCGGATGACAACACTTTCTCAAAACAATCATAATATGATATAACAAGGTGGTATCTCGCTAGCCCTTTCCGAGACCGCAAAACATAAATGCAGAGCACCTTTAAAGACCAAGGACTGACTAGACATTGTAATTCATGGTAAAAGAGATCCAATCAAGTCATACTCAATGTAAACTAACAGTAATGAATGCAAATGACAGCAGTGCTCTCAAACTGGTGCTTTTTAATAAGAGGATGATGACTCGGCATAAAAGTAAATAGATAGGCCCTTCGCAGAGGGAAGCAGGGATTTGTAGAGGTGCCAGAGCTCAGTTTTGAAATAGAGGTGAATAATATTTTGAGCGGTATACTTTCATTGTCAACATAACAACCAAGAGATGGTGATATCTTCCATGCTACACACATTATAGGCGGTTCCCAAATAGAATGGTAAAGTTTATACTCCCCCTTCCACCAACAAGCATCAATCCATGGCTTGCTCGAAACAACGAGTGCCTCCAACTAACAAGAGTCCCAGGGGGAGTTTTGTTTGCAATTATTTTGATTTAGTTTGCATAAAGCATGGGACTGGGCATCCCGGTGACCAGCCATTTATCTCGTGAGTGAGGAGCGGAGTCCACTCCTCTTGAGAATAACCCGCCTAACATGGAAGATACATACAGCCCTAGTTGATACATGAGCTATTCGAGCATACAAAACAGGATATTTATTTGAAGGTTTAGAGTTTGGCACATACAAATTTACTTGGAACGGTAGGTATATACCGTATATAGGTAGGTATAGTGGACTCATGTGGAATAACTTTGGGGTTTAAGGGATTGGATGCACAAGCAGTATTCCCGCTTAGTACAGGTGAAGGCTAGCAAAAGACTGGGAAGCGACCAGCTAGAGAGCGACAACAGTCATGAACATGCATTAAAATTAATCAACACCGAATGCAAGCATGAGTAGGATATAATCCACCATGAACATAAATATCGTGAAGGCTATGTTGATTTTGTTTCAACTACATGCGTGAACATGCGCCAAGTCAAGTCACTTAAATCATTCAGAGGAGGATACCACCCTATCATACCACATCATAACCATTTTAATAGCATGTTGGCACGCAAGGTAAACCATTATAACTCATAGCTAATCAAGCATGGCACAAGAAACTATGATCTCTAATTGTCATTGCAAACATGTTTATTCATAATAGGCTAAATCGGGAACGATGAACTAATCATATTTACAAAAACAAAAGAGGTCGAGTTCATACCAGCTTTTCTCATCTCAGTCAGTCCATCATATATCATCATAATTGCCTTTCACTTGCACGACCGAACGATGTGAATAATAATAATAAGTGCACGTGCATTGGACTAAGCTGGAATCTGCAAGCATTCAATAAACAAGAGAAGACAAGGCAATATGGGCTCTTTTGTCAGATCAACATTTATGCATATAAGAGCCACTTCAAAATTTAATTATGGTCTTATCCTATCGACCCCCAAAGAAAAGAAAAGAAATAAAACTATTTACACGGGGAAGCTCCCAACAAGCAAAAGAAGAATAGGAAATCTTTTTGGGTTTTCTTTTTAATTACTACTACAAGCATGGAAATTAAACTGATTAAAAGCTACAACTAATTTTTTTGGTTTTTCTTAAGGTTTATTAAACACAGAAGAAGAAAGCATAAAAAGGAAAATAAACTAGCATGGATGATACAATGAAAAAGTATGAGCACCGACATCTAGCAATGAGTGTGTGAACATAAATGTAATGTTAGTGGGAAATACGTACTCCCCCAAGCTTAGGATTTTGGCCTAAGTTGTTCTACGGCCACGGCTGGCCTGGCGGATATCCATAATAATAGTTGGGGTCGTACTGAGAAGAAGAAGAGGAAGACTCCGATTGCCACTGGCTGACAATCATCTCCGGATCCCACTGGTAATTAGACTGTCGTGAAGGATCAACTTGTGGTTCCGGCTCTGGCTCCTCAGCTGGTGCAGGGTTCCGGTAGGCGTGAATAGCCTTCAACGAAACAAGGTACGTGCCTGAAGATAAATCAAACAAAGAAGGATCAGGCAGGGTAATAGTCTCAGGATGATGTTTGTTAAAGAACAATTGATATTTAAGCTCCCCTTCCCTATTCTTAACAATAAAATCATGTGCCACCATACTTTTATAATCTAGATAAACACAAGGCATCACTTTTTCTTCCTTCTCATAATGCCTAACATGTATGTTAAAATGTGTAGCTAGGCATGAAGCATAGATGCCTCCAAAGATGGGGCCCTTTGTACGGTTCAGACTTACCGTTTGGCAATAATGCCGCCCATACTAACAGAGTTATCACCATATAAACCGTGGAGCAAAATAATAATATCAGGGATACTAAGGTTTCCATAGTTTCCGCGACCAATTAAGCAACGACTAGCAAAATAACGTAAAACAGGAAAATGTATTCTAGTGATTCATGCATCGGAAACCTTCCTTGTTTCCCCTACAGTGATAGTATCAATAAACCCCTCCACATCATCGCCATGTGGTTCTTCTGTCTTGCCCTCAAAAGGGACTAAATAAACCCGACAAAAATCATAAAGTGACATCTCCTTATGCTCATCATATAAATAAAACTCTACCGTAGGTGGTGAGCTCCTAGAATGGAAATGAAAGTTTTGCACAAAGATATTTGTGAGTAAGAGATACTGATCGCATTGGTCGTGGAGGAAAGCGGTAAGGCCTACATTCTTAGCCAATTCATGAAAATCTTCATAAATCTCCGCTGCTCTCAAGAAGTCATTGGAAGGCCATTCACACGCCCGAACCTCCGCGGTGCGAGGCAGATTATACTTAGGCTTCGGTGCCTTTTCCTTTGAGATTTGGCTCGATTAGCCCCTCAAAAGTCTCCTCATCATTTTCTGAAAAAATTCTGAAATTTTTAGTAACTTCAAAATAAAGGTAAACCAAACTCAATAATATTGATAGCAACTACTCCTACAAGTGCCTAGGGCCTATATCATGCATCAAAACTACTTGGAACCATATAAATTTGACATGCAAGCTCAAGAACAGGGTCACCTAAGCAGCAAAAATTTGCAATGAATAAAGCACTAGAACAAAAACTAATTGGACCAATGGAGGAGTCACATACTGAGGGAGTCCTAGATTAGGGGGTCTCCGGACAGCTAGACTATATCCTTTGGCCGGACTATTGGACTATGAAGATACGAGATTGAAGACTTCGTCCCGTGTCCGGATGGGACTCTACTTGGCGTGGAAGGCAAGCTAAGCAATACGGATATGCATATCTCCTCCTTTGTAACCGACCTTGTGTAACCCTAGCCTCCTCCGGTGTCTATATAAACCGGAGGGTTTTAGTCCGTAGGACAACATACAATCATACCATAGGCTAGCTTCTAGGGTTTAGCCTCTCCGATCTTGTGGTAGATCAACTCTTGTACTACTCATATTATCAAGAATAATCAAGCATGATGTAGGGTTTTACCTCCATCAAGAGGGCCCGAACCTGGGTAAAACATCGTGTCCCCTGCCTCCTGTTACCATCCGCCTTAGACGCACAGTTCGGGACCCCCTACCCGAGATCCGCCGGTTTTGACACCGACACATACCAAGGAACAATCTCCCCAAGCAGTTTTGTGAGAGGTGCTTTGAGCAAGGAGATCAAAAATGGCAGCAAAGTGAGCTAGGACTCGGGTTTGAGCTGGTTATTCGTGTTTGGGGGAGGAAGAAGGAGTGTATGGGTGAAAGGATAAGTGGAAGAGGGCCACCATGGGCCCATGAGGCAGGGGGCGCACCCAGGGGGGTAGGGCGCGCCCTCCACCCTCGTGGGCAAGTGGTTGACCCCCCTGCTGTGTTCTTAGTGCCAAATATTCTAGAAAAAATCATATTTAAATTTCAAGGCATTTGGAGAACTTTTATTTTCAAGGTATTTTTATATTGCACGGATAATCAGATAACAGAGAGAAAAATATTTTTTTTATTTTATTTAATATAAGTAACAGAAAGTAAAAGTGGGGTACAGAAGGTTGTGCCTTCTAGTTTCATCCATCTCATGATCATCAAAAGGAATCCACTAACAAGGTTGATCAAGTCTTGTTAACGAACTCATTCTGAATAACATGGAACCGGAGAAATTTTGAATAACACTATGTTACCTCAACGGGGATATGCACATCCCCAATAATAAGAATATCACATTTCTTTTTGACAGTAGGAAGAGGAAATTCAAAACCTCCAAATATAATCGATGGAATTTTTCCAATAGAGTTGATACTATGAACTTGAGGTTGTTTCCTCGGAAAGTGTACCGTGTGCTCATTACCATTAACATGAAAAGTGACGTTGCCTTTAGTGCAATCAATAACAGCCCCTACAGTATTCAAAAAGGGTCTTCCAAGAATAATAGACATACTATCGTCCTCAGGAATATCAAGAATAACAAAGTTCGTTAAAATAGTAACATTTGCAACTACAACAGACACATCCTCACAAATACCGAGAGGTATAGTAGTTGATTTATCAGCCATTTGCAAAGATATTTCAGTAGGCGTCAACTTATTCAAATCAAGTCTACGATATAAAGAGAGAGGCATAACACTAACACCGGCTCCAAGATCACATAAAGCAGTTTTAACATAGTTTCTTTTAATGGAGCATGGTATAGTGGGTACACTGGGATCTCCAAGTTTCTTTGGTATTCCACCCTTAAAAGTATAATTAGCAAGCATGGTGGAAATTTCAGCTTCCGGTATCTTTCTTTTATTTGTAATAATATCTTTCATGTACTTAGCATAAGGATTGGTTTTGAGCATATCAGTTAATCGCATACGCAAAAAGATAGGTCTAATCATTTCAGCAAAGCGCTCAAAATCCTCATCATCCTTTTTCTTGGATGGTTTGGGAGGAAAAGGCATGGGTTTCTGAACTCAAGGCTCTCTTTCTTTACCATGTTTCCTAGCAGCAAAGTCTTTCTTATCATAATGTTGATTCTTTGATTGTGGGTTATGAAGATCAACAGCAGGTTCAATTTCTATGTCATTATCATTACTAGGTTGAGCATCATCATGAACATTATTATTAATATTATCACTAGTTTCAGGTTCATTACCAGATTGAGTTTCAGCATCAAAAATAGAAATATCATTTGGATTCTCAGGTGTTTCAGTAATAGGTTCACTAGAAGCATGCAAAGTCCTATCATTTTTCTTTTTCTTCCTTTTAGAAGGACTAGGTGCATCTATATTATTTCTCTGAGAATCTTTCTCAATTCTCTTAGGGTGGCCTTCAGGATACAAAGGTTCCTGAGTCATTCTACAAGTACTAGTAGCCACTCTAGCAGCATTATCATTATCTTTACTATTCAATTCATTGAGCAAATCATTTTGAGCTTTAAGTACTTGTTCTACTTGAGTGGTAACCATAGAAGCATGTTTACTAATAAGTTTAAGTTCACCTTTGACATTAGCCATATAATCACCCTAGTGTTCAAGCATATCTGAATTGTATTTCAATTGTCTACCAAAATAAGCATTAAAATCTTCTTGCTTAGCCATAAATTTATCGAACTCATCTAAGCATGGGCTAGCAAATTTAGTAAATGGGATTTCAGCTTTATCATATCTATAGAGAGAATTTACCTTTACTACATGTGTCGGGTTATCAAGACCATGAGTTTCTTCAATAGGTAATGGATTAAGATTATATGTTTCTTCAACAGGCGGTAAATTAAGACCATGTATTTCTTCAATAGGAGGTAAATTCTTAACATCTTCAGCTTTAATACCTTTTTCTTTCATAGATTTCTTGGCCTCTTGTATATCTTCAGGACTGAGAAATAGAATACCCCTCTTCTTCGGAGTTGGTTTAGAATAGGCTCAGGAATTGGCTCCGGAGGTGTCCAATTATTTTTCATTTGTCAACATATTATTCAACAGAATTTCAGCTTCATCCGGTGTTCTTTGTAATGCCCCGAGACCGTTGCGCCAGGTGTCTTCCAGTTATTCGCTGTTGTTGCCTTGTCATTTGCTTGCGTGTTGCATCTTGCCATGTCATCATGTGCATTACATCATCATGTTTTCAAAACTTGCATCCGTCCGGATTTCCCAATTCTTTCCGTTGTCCGTTCTGAGCCCACACACACTTGCCCGCGCCCATGGCATGTCCGAAATATTATTTTATAAGTGGCCGGAAAATGTTCTCGGAATGGGTTGAAAGTTGGCATGCGGTGTCGTTATAGTGTAGGTAGGCCGCCTACCAAGTTTCATCGCATTCGGAGTCCGTTTGACGCCCCAACGGATAACTATAGCGGCAGTATAGTCGGTCTATCGTCGGACGTTTTCGGTCTCCGAAAACAGTCGCCGGGTCTCTCTCTCTTCTCTTCTCTCAGCCCAAAGCTTTCTGCACAGTCCGCTATCAACCGCCAGGCCCCGAAACCCCTCCTTGACAGTGCTTCGACCCCCTCACGTGCACGCCCGAAAGCTGTCCCGAATCTGACCTAGACAGTTACCACCGTTGGACTCAGATCATCCCCAAACATCTACAAAACATCTCCATTTTGTTAATTGGGCTTCCTAACCTATATTTTCTCGACCGCCCGATAACGATCGGATGGGCCCAATACCCCCCTAACCTAATCCACCAGCATATATAAACGGCGCAACCCTAAAATCTAGGAGAGTTGTCCCATCCTTCCCCCTCGTGCTGCCACTTTCCAAATCCTCCTCGGGATTCCTCCTGATCCAAACCACCAGCCAAGCCTCCACCCTCTCCCTCGTTTCCCCAGTGTGCCAACCTCCATAGCACAGCGCCCCTCTTTCTCCTGCTCGTGCACTGCCTTGTCTCTGTCCTCCTCGTCGCCCCGTCGTCCGACGACCTGCGCCGTGCCGACAGCCACCAGCAGGCCAGGCCGGACTCCCCGTCGCGTCCCTATCCTCTTCCTTCCCTTCTTCTCGAACTCACCTCATCTCTCAACTTCCCTCCTCTGCTTCTTACCGCAGGAAACGGTCGCAGCGGTCGAATGCCATGGATTGGCGCCAAGAGCTCCTATGGTCCCCGAGAACCTCGCCGTCGGGATCCACTTCCTCCTGCCACCTCTAGTGCCACCACAGTCTCTGCAAGGTCGCTTCACGCGCCAGCCTTCATCCCTCGCGCCCGGAGCCCTCCACCGCACCGCACCCTCAAGTGCCCTGCCAGCCTGCGACGCCACCGCCGACCTCCACTAGGAGCCCGCGACCCCGACGCTTCCTCCGGCGCCCATTCCCAGCACCGCGAGACCGCTGCTTCATTAACCTCTCGCAAGTCTGCCGGCTACCGGAACCGCCTGCCCGACCACGCCACCGACCAAGTCCTGGCCTCCAACGCATGGATCCGGTCGCCCAGCTCACCTGCGCCTCCCCGCCGGACTCCACGTCCTCCGCCCAAATCGTCGCCCCGCCCGGTGCCCTCGCCGGAGACCACCGGCAAGCCGCCGCGCCAAGTCCTCCTGCGGCCGCTCCGTTGTTTCCCTGCTTGAACTGCCGCTGCTTGCTTCGCATTGACCGCACCTCCTCCCTCGTCTGATCCAACCAGCGCCAATGTCGCCCCGCGACGCACAAGGCCCAGCGTTCCCTTGCTTCGATCGGCCTGCGAGGCCCAGGACCGCTCTAGGCCTACCCGGCCTCCTGTTCCATCGACTGGGCCCAGCCCATGGTCAGCAACCAGCAGCTTCCCCCGGCCTAGTTTGCCTCAGATCTGGCCCGTGTTGTTTTTTCCCTGAGAGGATGATTTTTCTAATTTCCAGAGGCTGCAGTTTTTACAGAAAAACCCTTGTTGATCATGCATATAATAACTTAATAATCGTGCATCATTTTAAAAAGTTTTATATATGAAAAATTCTTAGATTTCTGTTTAGTTTCATAATATCCAACTTTCATCCATGTTTGAAATGTTAAAAATGATGTTTGCTTTAATTTGCTCTAATGACATGCTAAATTGATTTAATTCATAACTAAATAACCGTAGCTCCAAACCTAACAAACTTTATATGTAAATGGGGTAGAAAAATGCCTAGTTTAACATGGTGTACTTGTTTTGCATGTTTAATAACTCTAAAATTGTGTTTAGGAAAGAACAGTACCAAACCTTAAAATATGCACATGAGGAGTTTCCGGAATTGTTGTTTGATGTTTCCGGCCTCATTTAAATTGCCTAGCATAGTTAGTTTTGTCATGCTTCACCTCTTGCCGTGCTAACCAACATTTAATATTGTTGACTACATAAATGGGAGAGAACTAAATAATTGATGTGGTGTTTTGTCAATATGCAACTCATTGCATATTGAGCTCCACTTAATTTGTAGGATTGTTTTGTGCATTTTGCCATGCCATGTTTCATTAAACCGGACATGCATCATACTTGGTTGTGCATCATGCCATGTTTATGTGATGGTTGTTTACTATGTGGTTTGCTTCTTTCCGGTGTTGCTTCTTCGGGTTGGTTTCGCTAACGTCGCGTTTGTGAGGATCCGTTCGACTTCGTCCGTTTGTCTTCTTCATGGACTCGTTCTTCTTCCTTGCGGGATCTCAGGCAAGATGACCATACCCTCGAAATCACTTCTATCTTTGCTTGCTAGTTGCTCGCTCTTTTGCTATGCCGCGATACCTACCACTTGCTATATCATGCCTCCCATATTGCCATGTCAAACCTCTAACCCACCTTATCCTGGCAAACCGTTGTTTGGCTATGTTACTGTTTGCTCTGCCCCTCTTATAGCGTTGTTAGTTGCAGGTGAAGATGGAGTTTGTTCCATGTTGGAACATGGTTATGTTGGGATAGCACAATATC
This sequence comes from Triticum aestivum, assembly GCF_018294505.1. Lineage (NCBI taxonomy): Eukaryota > Viridiplantae > Streptophyta > Magnoliopsida > Poales > Poaceae > Triticum > Triticum aestivum. Next base: position 599,207,449 of record NC_057806.1, read on the forward strand.
TCTTATTTATATTAATGCATCTATATACTTGGTAAAGGGTGGAAGGCTCGGCCTTATGCCTGGTGTTTTGTTCCACTCTTACCGCCCTAGTTTCCGTCATACCGGTGTTATGTTCCTTGATTTTGTGTTCCTTACACGGTTGGGTTATAATGGGAACCCCTTGACAGTTCACTTTGAATAAAACTCCTCCAGCAAGGCCCAACCTTGGTTTTACCATTTGCCTCACCACCACCTACTTTTCCCTTGGGAGTCATGCTCCCGAGGGTCATCTTTATTTTAACCCCCCCGGTCCAGTGCTCCTCTGAGTGTTGGTCCAAACTAGAGCCCCTTGCAGCACCACCTCGGGGAAACTTGAGGGTTGGTTTTAGTTGTATGGATTGCTCATCCGGTGTGCCCTGAGAATGAGATATGATGTGCAGCTCCTATCGGGATTTGTTGGCACATTCGGGCGGCTTTGCTGGTCTTGTTTTACCATTGTCGAAATGTCTTGTAACCGGGATTCCGAGCCTGATCGGGTCTTCCTGGGAGAAGGAATATCCTTCGTTGACCGTGAGAGCTTGTGATGGGCTAAGTTGGGACACCCCTGCAGGGTTTGAACTTTCGAAAGTCATGCCCGCGGTTATGGGCAGATGGGAATTTGTTAATATCCAGTTGTAGAGAACTTGACACTTAACTTAATTAAAATGCATCAACCGCATGTGTAGCCGTGACGGTCTTTCCGGCGGAGTCTGGGAAGTGAACACGGTTTTTGAGTTATGCTTGAACGTAAGTAGTTTTAGGATCACTTCTTGATCACTTCTAGTTCACGATCGTGCTTTGCTTCTCTTCTTGCTCTCATTTGCGTAAGTTAGCCACCATATATGCTAGTGCTTGCTGTAGCTCCACCTCACCACCCTTTCCTTCCCATAAGCTTAAATAGTCTTGATCGTGAGGGTGTGAGATTGCTGAGTCCCCGTGGCTCACAGATTACTTCCAAAACCAGTTGCAGGTGCCGATGATAACCGTGCAGGTGAAGCAACCCAGCTCAAGGAGGAGCTCGATGAAGATCGTGTCTGTTGTGTTGTTTCGTTTTCCTTTCGATCAGTAGTGGAGCCCAGTTGGGGCGGTCGGGGATCTATGCATTAGGGGTTGTCTTTCTTTATTTGGTTCCGTAGTCGGACCTTGGTTGTATTCTGGATGATGTAATGCTATATTTATGTATTGTGTGAAGTGGCGATTGTAAGCCAACTCTGTACCTCTTTCTTATTCAGTACATGGGATATGTAAAGATTACCCCTCTTGCGACATGCCTACAATGCGGTTATGCCTCTAAGTCATGCTCCAACATGTGGGAGATATAGCCGCATCGTGGGTGTTACAAGTTGGTATCAGAGCCAGGTTATGTGTTGAAGGATGGATACAGCTGGATGTAGGATTTGCTAGTTTTGGGTGAGATATTATGCTTCCCCTGTATCCCCAGCACCTAATTGCATAACCAGAAAGTTTCAGGAGTTTATAAGTGGGAATTCAAGTAGCTCTTAGGATATCTTTCCGACAGATGCATGATATGAGATTGGGGTTCGACGTCTAGTGGTCCTCCTATCCACGATTGGTTTTATAGTGGTCTCGTTGTGTCTTAAAGAGTCCTTGGCTATGCTGACTTGGGGACGCTTCGTATGTCATGTGCACTGCCTTGTACATGATGGTGCTATATGATCGAGCCCGTGTGGGCCCCACCACAAAAACTTTGGACGAAATCTCTATCATATGTTTGTTCCGGCTTATTTTGCAAGCCAATCCTTTGTTGTTGTTTTGAGTTGTGGTATTCGAGTTGCTTCAATGCCAAGTGTTGATTCCATACCTTTCCTAAGCGGTGTTCTCATATTCCTATGTGAACATTTATACTTCTTATTTATCGAGATTGTCATCCAAATTCTATTTTCAACCGGTGTGTTTCTCTTCGAGATGATCCTATCATTCTTCCCATCCATAAGATCTATTATCAGTTCTTCTCAACAGTGTTGTTCCATCTGCCCAAGTTGTCTTTGTTTTTTCCCACCCTCCCACCCTTTTTCTTTAAGGACTCAGATTTCGTAATAAACTATCCATCTTATTGATGGGAAGCCTCTCCATTCAGTTTCGTTAATGTTCTTATCCGGTGATTCTCATGAAGATACTAACGGAGCCTCTCGTTCATCATTCTCCATCCTTTTCCTTCTCCGGTGGATTCAATTCAAGCTTTGGTATTGAGCATAGTCCTTTCATTTTGCCCAATGCTCTTCTTATGCCGGTGCACCTCTTAATCATTCCCCGCTTGCTATTCATTTGTTCCGGAGTGCTAAAGATATCTCAGAAGATTTGTGTTTCCACTCTGCATTTGTTCAAGCTCTTTCGAGGATGTTATCTCATTCAAGCCATTTAATTTAACAGGTGCAACCTCCTTTTCAAGTAATCGTTCAACGGTGTTTCTTTTGAGTGGGCCCTAACCCACAGGTCTTTTCCCAGGATCTTACCTGACTCTTCTAATTTTTGCGGAGTTATTCTCAAATTCAATTTAAAATTTGACGTAAGAATGAATTATCATCAGTCATATGTATTTCTCCAAGATCTGTCAAATTCTTTTCATCATTGGCTCAACCTCTTCGCTTTCGATTCTTCCGGAGTGTCTAAATAATTCATGGTGGCGTATCTCATCGTCATTCTCATATTTTGAAGAACGAAGAAGATTTTTCTCTTAATCTTGCTCCATTCTCTTCAAGATTCATGACTCTAGCTTGTTGCCATCCTTTCATAATTGTTTTCAATTGTGAGAATTCTTTTCACCCATCCGGAGCAATTCAGGAGTCTTTTCAGTTTGATTCTCCGAAGGCCATCATTTCGGGATTATTCATATTCAGCTTTCAGCTCTCGTTCTCCAAATCATACCGGTCCATCATTCAAATATCCTCTAGCAGTTCATGATCTGTCCGTTCTCATATATTTGTAATCTCTCAAGTTTCTTTGTTCTTTTTATAACTCTTCCCGGCGTTTCTTTATCTTTTCTTTGTTCATTTTCAATTCTTACAGTGGTTCGTTCAAGATTATTTTTCCTCTTGTTATCATATCAGTTTATTCGTTGTTTCAATCCTACCGGTGGATCATCGAAGGCCTCTTCAAGTTTACGATATATCTCTTTTAATCCTTTCTACGAGAATAAGTAGTATGCCAAATCTGTTGCTTGTCATCAATTTAAGTTGATGAAGGATAAGCATAACATAATTCTTATTCTTGTTTCACCCAAATGTTCAATTCCTATTCTAGAGGTTCATCAAAATTCTTGATTTCAATTGTTCATCTTTCTTTCCGGAGTTCCAAGTTTTTCTTGGTTATATCATCGCGAAGCTCCATTTAATCAATGCAAGGATTCATCTTATTCTTTTCAAGCTTTTTTTTGCGACCTTCTTTTATCTATCCGGAGTTCTTCGAGAGTTTCTTCATGGTGGTTCATCAAGGATTCCTTTCATTCTTCAATAATCCTCAAGATTGTCCTCTCGAAGTTAAGATCGCCAAGCTTTATCCTCAAAATTAAATGTGGTGCAAAATACATGTTTTGTTCAGAGGAGCTCAAGCATTCTTCATCTTGCAATCCGGAGTGCAATTGTTTCTCCCTTAACTTTTGAGCTGGTGTTATGTCATTCTTGACAATTTGAGCTCGTGTTTCATGATTCACATGTTGTCAAGAATGAGATATTTTAAATCCACCAATCTCTTCGTTGGAGTTATCTTGTGTCATGTTTCACCTAAAGCCTTCCCAAAGGATTGTTGCTATTTATGGTGCTTATAAATGACCCAAGTTCTTCATTTATCCTCCCGGTGAAATAAGTTTCTCGTCTCCTTGTTCATATCAATCCAATCTATTGTTTCCGTTAGTGGCAGAATTTCACCTCATAGTTTTGAGAAGTTTTCCATAAGCCCACTACAAGCTTACTCTTTTCGTTGTTGATTTCCCAACAACTCCGTTCAATCCTTCTTTGCAAGCATGCTTTTCAAATTCAATTGTGGGAGAAGTTATCATTTCTTTCTCCGTTCTCTTATGCTAACGATCTACCTTCTTTTCTTTCGTTCCGGAGGCATTGTGACGTTGCTCTCTTCGTCCTATCATCTCGTTTTGCCAAGACCATGCTCTTTCATTTGTCTATCCATTCAACCGGAGTGTTGTCTGAGATCTTTCTTACCCCTTTTGCCATTCTTTCAATAGTTCTGGAGGCAGTGTGTTGTTGATTTCATCAAGAATACTCTCATCTTGTCAAATTCATGTTGACTTCCTTCCATTTATAGTCGGAGTGCTGTCCAAATTATATCATTATTTTTCCTCCTCTATCTTGTTTTACCCGGAGTGTTATGGCTATGATTCCTCTTTTAACCGGAGTCTCATCCTAGTGCTTTCATTTTACCAAGTTCAAATTCTATGCCTTCCATTTTTAACCGGAGTGTTGTCGTAATTGATCTTTATCTTTCTTTGTACATCTCGTTTCATCCGTAGTGCTTGCATCTACTTCCTGTCCATTGCAACCCTTGTCTTATGTCTTTCAACCTACAAGGCTCTAGAAAGGTTCTTTGTTCCTATTTCGAACGGAGTGTTTTCAACTTTGCTCATCTTCGTTGTATTATTTATTTCAAGTTGTTCAACCTTTCAAGGCTCATTGGTTTCACTCGTTTGTCAAAGAAGCAACTTAGTTTTACCTCTTCTCTTCATCTTCCGTTTTCCCTTCGGTGCCATCCTAGATCTCGGGACGAGATCCTCTCGTAGTGGTGGAGTGTTGTAACGCCCCGAGACCGTTGCGCCAGGTGTCTTCCAGTTATTCGTTGTTGTTGCCTTGTCATTTGCTTGCATGTTGCATCTTGCCATGTCATCATGTGCATTACATCATCATATTTTCAAAACTTGCATTCGTCCGGATTTCCCAGTTCTTTCCGTTGTCCATTCTGAGCCCAGACACACTTGCCCGCGCCAGTGGCATGTCCGAAATATTATTTTATAAGTGGCCGGAAAATGTTCTCAGAATGGGTTGAAAGTTGGCATGAGGTGTTGTTATAGTGTAGGTAGGCCGCCTGCCAAGTTTCATCGCATTCGGAGTCCGTTTGACGCCCCAACGGATAACTATAGCGGCAGTATAGACGGTCTATCATCGGACGTTTTCGGTCTCCGGAAACAATCGCCGGGTCTCTCTCTCTTCTCTTCTCTCAGCCCAAAGCTTTCTAAACAGTCTACTCTCAACCGCCAGGCCCCGAAACCCCTCCTTGCACAGTGCTTCGACCCCCTCACGTGCGCGCCCGAAAGCTGTCCTGAACCCGACCTGGACAGTTGCCACAGTTGGACTCAGATCATCCCCAAACATCTACAAAACATCTCCGTTTTGTTAATTGGGCTTCCTAACATATATTTTCTCGACCGCCCGATAACGATCGGATGGGCCCAATACCCCCCTAACCTAATCCACCAGCATATATAAACGGCACAACCCTAAAATATAGGAGAGCTGTCCCATCCTTCCCCCTCGCGCCGCCACTTTCCAAATCCTCCTCGGGATTCCTCCCGATCCAAACCACCAGCCAAGCCTCCACCCTCTCCCTCGTTTCCCCAGCGAGCCAACCACCATAGCACAGCGCCCCTCTTTCTCCTGCCCGTGCACTGCCTCGTCTCTGGCCTACCTGTCGCCCCGCCGTCCGACGACCGGCGCCATGCCGACAGCCACCAGCAGGCCAGGCCGGACTCCCCATCGCGTCCCTATCCTCTTCCTTCCCTTCTTCTCGAACTCACCTCATCTCTCAACTTCCCTCCTCTGCTTCTTACCACAGGAAACGGTCGCAGCCATCGAACGCCATGGATTGGCGCCAAGAGCTCCTATGGTCCCTGAGAACCTCGCCGTCGGGATCCACTTCCTCCTGCCACCTCTAGCGCCACCACAGTCTCTGCAAGGTCGCTTCACGCGCCTGCCTTCATCCCTCGCGCCCGGAGCCCTGCACCACGCCATGCCCTAAAGTGCCCTGCCGGCCTGCGATGCCACCGCCGACCTCTACCAGGAGCCCGCGACCCCGACACTTCCTCCGGCGCCCATTCCCAGCACCGCGAGACCGCTGCTTCGTCAACCTCTCGCAAGTCCGCCGGCTACCAGAACCGCCTGCCCGACCATGCCGCCAACCAAGTCCTGGCCTCCAATGCATGGATCCGGTCGCCCAGCTCACCTGCGCCTCCCCGCCGGACTCCATGTCCTCCGCCCAAATCGTCACCCCGCCCGGTGCCCTCGCCGGAGACCACCGGCAAGCCACCGCGCCAAGTCCTCCTGCGGCCGCTCCCTTGTTTCCCTGCTCGAACTGCTGCCGCTTGCTTCGTGTTGACCGCGCCTCCTCCCTCGTTCGATCCAACCAGCACCAATGTCGCCCCGCGATGCATAGGGCCCAGCGTTCCCCTGCTTCGATCGGCCTGCGAGGCCCAGCACCGCTCTAGGCCTACCCGGCCTCCTGTTCCATCGACTGGGCCTAGCCCATGGTGAGCAACCAGTAGCTTCCCCCGGCCCAGTTTGCCTCAGATCTGGCCCGTGTTGTTTTTTCCCTGAGAGGACGATTTTTCTAATTTCCAGAGGCTGCAGTTTTTACAAAAAAACCCTTGTTGATCATGCATATAATAACTTAATAACCGTGCATCATTTTAAAAAGTTTTATATATGAAAAATGCTTAGATTTCTGTTTAGTTTCATAATATCCAACTTTCATCCATGTTTGAAATGTTTAAAATGATGTTTGCTTTAATTTGCTCTAATGACATGCTAAAATTATTTAATTCATAACTAAATAACCGTAGCTCCAAACCTAACAAACTTTATATGTAAATGGGGTAGAAAAATGCCTAGTTTAACATGGTGCACTTGTTTTGCATGTTTAATAACTCTAAAATTGTGTTTACGGCAGAACAGTACCAAACCTTAAAATATGCACATGAGGAGTTTCCGGAATTGTTGTTTGATGTTTCCGGCCTCATTTAAATTGCCTAGCATAGTTAGTTTTGTCATGCTTCACCTCTTGCCATGCTAACCAACATTTAATATTGTTGAGTACATAAACAGGAGAGAACTAAATAATTGATGTGGTGTTTTGTCAATATGCAACTCGTTGCATATTGAGCTCCACTTAATTTGTAGGATTGTTTTGTGCATTTTGCCATGCCATGTTTCATTAAACCGGACATGCATCATACTTGGTTGTGCATCATGCCATGTTTATGTGATGGTTGTTTACTATTGGTTTGCTTCTTTCCGGTGTTGCTTCTTCGGGTTGGTTTCGATAATGTCATGTTTGTGAGGATCCGTTCGACTTTGTCCGTTTGTCTTTTCATGGACTCGTTCTTCTTCCTTGCGGGATCTCAGGCAAGATGACCATACCCTCGAAATCACTTCTATGTTGGCTTGCTAGTTGCTCGCTCTTTTGCTATGACGCGATACCTACCACTTGCTATATCATGCCTCCCATATTGCCATGTCAAACCTCTAACCCACCTTGTCCTAGCAAACCGTTGTTTGGCTATGTTACCGTTTGCTCAGCCCCTCTTATAGCGTTGTTAGTTGCAGGTGAAGATGGAGTTTGTTCCATGTTGGAACATGGTTATGTTGGGATATCACAATATCTCTTATTTATATTAATGCATCTATATACTTGGTAAAGGGTGGAAGGCTCGGCCTTATGCCTCGTGTTTTGTTCCACTCTTGCTGCCCTAGTTTCCGTCATACCGGTGTTATGTTCCTTGATTTTGCGTTCCTTACACGGTTGGGTTATAATGGGAACCCCTTGACAGTTCGCTTTGAATAAAACTCCTCCAGCAAGGCCCAACCTTGGTTTTACCATTTGCCTCACCACCACCTACTTTTCCCTTAGGAGTCGCGCTCTCGAGGGTCATCTTTATTTTAACCCCCCCCCCCCTCGGGCCAGTGCTCCTCTGAGTGTTGGTCCAAACTAGAGCCCCTTGCAGCGCCACCTCGGGGAAACTTGAGGGTTGGTTTTAGTTGTACGGATTGCTCATCCGGTGTGCCCCTGAGAACGAGATATGTGCAGCTCCTATCGGGATTTGTTGGCACATTCGGGCGGCTTTGCTGGTCTTGTTTTACCATTGTCGAAATGTCTTGTAACCGGGATTCCGAGCCTGATCGGGTCTTCCTGGGAGAAGGAATATCCTTCGTTGACCGTGAGCTTGTGATGGGCTAAGTTGGGACACCCCTCAGGGTTTGAACTTTCGAAAGCCGTGCCCGCGGTTATGGGCAGATGGGAATTTGTTAATATCCGGTTGTAGAGAACTTGACACTTAACTTAATTAAAATGCATCAACCGCGTGTGTAGCCGTGATGGTCTCTTTCCGGCGGAGTCCGGGAAGTGAACACGGTTTTTGAGTTATGCTTGAACGTAAGTAGTTTCAGGATCACTTCTTGATCACTTCTGGTTCACGATCGTGCTTTGCTTCTCTTCTCGCTCTCATTTGTGTAAGTTAGCCAACATATATGCTAGTGCTTGCTGCAGCTCCACCTCACCACCCTTTCCTTCCCATAAGCTTAAATAGTCTTGATCGCGAGGGTGTGAGATTGTTGAGTCCCCGTGACTCACATATTACTTCCAAAACCAGTTGCAGGTGCAGATGATAACCGTGCAGGTGATGCAACCCAGCTCAAGGAGGAGCTCGATGAAGATCGTGTTCATTGTGTTGTTTCGTTTTCCTTTCGGTCGGTAGTGGAGCCCAGTTGGGGCGATCGGGGATCTATGCATTAGGAGTTGTCTTTCTTTATTTGGTTCCGTAGTCGGACCTTGGTTGTATTCTGGATGATGTAATGCTATATTTATGTATTGTGTGAAGTGGCGATTGTAAGCCAACTCTGTACCTCTTTCTTATTCAGTACATGGGATGTGTAAAGATTGCCCCTCTTGCGACATGCCTACAATGCGGTTATGCCTCTAAGTCGTGCTCTGGCACGTGGGAGATATAGCCGCATCGTGGGTGTTACATTCTTTCCCTGAAAACAGAACCAGCACAACTATCCAGGTAATCTCTGGAGGCATCGGTTAGTCCATTATAAAAGATATCAAGTATTTCATTTTTCTTAAGAGGATGATCAATAAAAGCATTAAGTAATTGGAGAAGCCTCCCCCAAGCTTGTGGGAGACACTCTTCTTCAATTTGCACAAAATTATATATATCCCTTAAAGCAGCTTGTTTCTTATGAGCATGGAAATATTTAGCAGAGAAGTAATAAATCATATCCTGGGGACTACGCACACAACCAGGATCAAGAGAATTAAACCATATCTTGGCATCACCTTTAATGAGAACGGAAATATTTTAAGGATGTAAAAGTAACGAGTTCTCTCATCTTTAGTGAACAGGGTGGCTATATGTCGGGGAAACTGATCCACGAACACCTATGGGGCCGGCGGACCGGGCCCCTTTCGGTTCGGCGGGGGGCGGAGATCACACGAAGAGCAGATCGAGGCGAAGCACACGAGCAGTTTACCCAGCTTCGGAGCTCTCGGGAGAGATAACACTCCTACTGCTGCTTGTTTGATTATCTTGTGTTCTTGCTCCAGAGAGAGAGCGTAGTGTTTTTCTGGGTTCCGAATCAGTCGAACCTCGCGAACCCGTCGAACCCCCTCTACGTTGCGCATGGGCCTCCTTTTATACGCTAAAGGGGTCACCGATAGGTGGCAACGCAGAGAAGGGTACAAATGTAAAAAGTATGGTGGTTGGTACAGTTACTTGTACAGTGCACCCTACCTAACCCTGACGGCGGGGGACAAGGGCATTAAATGCCCGTCTGAGTCACCCAGACAGTGCAGAAAAGGATCGTTAGGGGCGCCACCGTTCGCCACGATGGCGATCTTGTCAGCTTCGCATGCCACTGCGCACCGCTGGCTGCACAGCCTCCCGCCACGCGCGCCTGGAGAGGCCCCCAGAGCGACATGTTGGTGGATGCGCTGGAGCGTGGGCACAGAGTGGCCGCCTGCCGCGGCAAGCGCCTTGCCGCTGCTGTTATCTTGTCGGGTCCGGAAGCTTGTCGCTCACCAGGCCTTGAGGTACCTTGGTTGGTCTTCCCGGCAAGCTCCTCTTGCCGGGGCCTTGTTACCTTGCCGGAGCGCGTGACGTGTCGCGGCAAGTTCCTTGGAGTGCCTTGGTTGGCCTTCCCGGCAAGCTCCTCTTGCCGGGGCCTTGTCTCCTGAGCTTAAATACTTTGTTCTTGAATGGCTCCAAGGGAACCACGAAGGATCTTGGCGTTCGCCCGGCAAGCCTTGCCGTGGGGTGCTGCAACTGCCCGTGCACAAGTTCGGGGTACTAGGGTACCCCTATTCTAGTACACCGACAGGAGCCCCCGGGCCTGGGCCAGACACGGTGCCGAGCGCTGTTGGGCCAGGCCCAAGATAGGGCACGGGCACACGCGGACTGGGCCACGCCGAATCTCGCTCCGTATCCACCGCGTTCTCCCCTAACGGCACGCGTTGAATGCGGCGTCGTGGGAGAGATCGTGGGTGGTTCTTTATTCGGAAGGGCGAAACGTCCGCCCCGTCCCTCTTTATAAGCAGAGGAAACAGGGGCAGTTCGTTCCCCCTTGCTGGTTGCTACTACTCCATCTTCACGAACCTCCGCCGCTCCCCCCCTTCTTCCCGAAGCCGAGAGAGCAGCGCTCCGCCCCCCATTGCCACCAGCATCACCAACGCCGTCGACCTCCCCCACCACCTCCGCCATGGCTCCGAAAGCCGACAAGGGAAAGGGCGTGAAGTCGGCCGAGGCGCAGCGGCTCACGGCGCTGCGGAAGGAGCGGGCGATCTTCTCCCCCCAACTCGGCGCGAAGGAGCTGAGGGAGTACTTCTACCTCTTTTGGGCGACGGAGACGCGGGCGCATCCGCGCACGAGGGTACTCCCGGCCGCTGCTTCGGGACTGGCTCCAAACGGGTACCCATTCTTCGCGCTGTTCTTCTATTGCGGGCTCTGCCCGCCCTTCTCGGAGTTCTTCTGTGATATCATGAACACCTACGGCCTCCGCCTCCTTGATTTCACCCCAACGCCGTTTTGACCATGGCAGTTTTCGCACATTTGTGCGAAAACTTTGTCGGAGTCCACCCCAATGTTGCCCTTTTCCGCCACTTCTTCATACCTCGGGTAGAGAGAGGAGAGCCGCTTGCCGGAGGGATTGCCTGGATCTCAAGAGTCGGCAAGAAGGAGGCGTACTTGGAGGGTGAGCTCCACAGCAAGTGGGAGGAGTGGAGAGCGGAGTGGTGCTGGATCGTCGAGGAAAATCCGCAGCCCTTCACCGTCGTGCGCCAAGCTCCAATAGTGCGCGGCAATGACTGGAGCAACGTGGCCCCGGAAGACGAGAGGCTGAAGATCGCCATCACTAGGATCCTTCGCCTCAGGCTTGCCGGGCTCACTGTAGGCGCTGTAGGCGCAGATTTCCTCCGCCGCCGCATCGCCCCCCTGCAGGAGAGGGGGAGGCCCGCTTGGGAATTCAAGAACTCGGCGGACATCATGAGGCTGCGGCCGGGCCTCAACTACAACTTCACCGTCTTGGAGCTGGATGCAATGCTCCTGGAGTTGTTCAAACGCGATCCTCAGCACCCATTCACACTACCGAGGGGCGTCGTTCCATTGTGCAATAATTCTTCGCTTGACCGGATCCGCGCCATGATGCCGTTGTGCGATTCACACGGAATCGTTCCAACTTGGCAAGAGCCTACGGATGACGTCGTGCAAGCGTTCTTCGACAACTTGGAAGAAGTGCCGGTCCATGCTGACGAGCAGAAGAGCCTCACCCGTGACACCACCGACGAGGAGCTGCAGCGCATCGCCACTAGGGCGGAAGAGGTTGCGGCCGCAGCTGCCGCGGGCGCGTTCGGGTTCACTGTGGAGGAGGCAGAGGCGGCAGAAGCGGCAAACCTCGCCGAGCGCGCGGAGTTCATTGGCGAGGAAGAGCCTGCCGGCTCTGAAGCTGAGCCGAGCGAGGCCGGCGAGGAAGAGCCCGAGCCTTCAGAAAGCTTGCCGCAGGCGGAGCCCCCGGCCCCGCCAAGAAGGCGTCTTCGCAGGGCCGCGGACGTAGCGGGGCGGCAGTTGGGTCAACAGCCGCCGTGCCGTGCGACACGCTCTACCGCGGCAAGCAATGTTGCCGCGGGAGCGCCTCACGCAGCAGCGGCAACTGGAGCGGGATCTTCCCGGGCCACCGCCACCGCCACCGCCAAGCGGGCAAGGGATCCTACTCCTCCGCCTCGCCGCACCGGAGGGGAGCCGGACTTCGATCTTTCCGCGCTCAGCTCCGACGAGGAGGAAGAAGAGTAAGTTTCTTTGGTGCTCTTGTAGTTCTTCAATCTTGCTGTTTTTATCTTGTATCTGACTTGCTTCAATCTGGACTCCTTTCTTTTCAGGACGCTGGCCCAGAGAGCGGCAAAGAGGGCCAAGGCCGCGGTGATTGTCATCGAGGATGACCCCACCGTGTCAGCAGGGGGTGGGTCCGAGACCACCTTGACGGACCCGGCAACCACTCCTCAAAGCAGCCCCCAGTGCAGCCCCCAGCGTAAGTTCATAGTTAGCTTTCTGCCGTCAGGCGCGCATGAGTGCTTTTTCCTTTGTTGATATCTTGCTTGTTGATTTGTGTAGGAGCAGAGCAGCCACATCAGGAGCGCTCGGAAGCTGGTCCCGAAGTGCCATCTGCTTCGACTACGCTGCCAAGGGAGGAGTTCCCGGTAAGGGAGCGCTCTCCGGCAAGGGGCAGCACCGTCGATCCTGCGGCGGCCGAGACCGCAACTGCAGGTCTTGGCACAGGTAATTCACTTGTCCAAAAACTTTCCCTTAGGTTCTTCTCCTTCTGATTTTCTTCTCTTGGATTTTTGATTGATTTTTCTCCCTTCTTCGTTCTTCAGACCCATCTGCTGCTGAGCCAATGGAGACAGAGGGCGCCGGCGAGGAAGGGGCCGGTGCTGATGAGACCGCCGGCGAGGAGGCCACCAAGGCTGCCACCGCAGAAGCCGGTGAGGGGTCGGGCGATTGCACTGACGACCCTGAGGCCGCAGGAGCGCCAGGCGCTGCACCGACCGCCGATCCCTCTGCCGCTTCTGCGGAGCCGGGCTCCGAGGAGCCCCAGCCCGGTGCCTACTTGAAGGCCGGTGACGATATCTTCATCAAGCTACCCTGGGCGTCGAGCTCCAGGGCGCCGGTCGAGGGGGAAACTTTCGATGAGGAGGTGCTCGCCTCTGCTGGACTGTCGTTGGTCGACGCGCCCAGCAGCAGCAGTGGCGAGCCTGAGGAGGAGCAGCTCCTGCGGAAGCTGCTGTCACTCTACCGCGCGCGGCAAGCCAAGCTGGCTTCCGGGAAGCGCTTGTCGCGAAGGCGGGAGTTGATATGGAGAAGCGCGCGGAGGAGCTCTGGGGCCACAATCAAGAAGCTCTCCGGTCCCTGGCACAGGAGCGGGAGCGACTCGCCGAGGAGCGCACGGCCTTCCTTCTCGAGAAGGCCGAAGCTGAGGAGGAACAAAGGCTGGCCGCCGAGAAGCAGTCCGCGCGAGAAGGCGAATTGGTGCAGCGGAAGGCCAACCTCGATAGCTACGAGGAGGAGCTCGCCGAGCGCGAGCAAGCACTTGGCGGGGCGCTCAAGGAGGCAAAGGACGCTGCCGCAATCGCAGAGGCTGCCAAGAAAGAGCTGGAGGAGAAGGTGGCGCAGCTGGAGGCCAACATCGAGAAGAGCGGCGAGGAGCTTGCCGCGCTCAAGCGTGAGCGTGAGAAGGATGCTGCCGCCCACGGTGAGCTGCAAGGTCTTCTCGCTGAGAGGGGCAAGGAGCTCAGCGCCGCCAAGGATTCCAATGCAGACCTGGATTTGAAGCTGGCCACGCTGACGCAGACGCTGGACGCCGCCAAGGAGCGGGAGAAGACCTTGTCGGAGAAGGTCAAGGCTGACAAGGCGCTGCTGGAGAGCATCGCAGTTACCCAGAACTCATTCAGAGATACTGTGGAGCACTGGACCGAGGGTCTGGTGAATATTGCCGCAGTCATCGACGAGGAGCTGGCGCAGCTGGGGATGGAGGACTTTGGGTATCCTTCTGACGAGAATCTCCAACCCAGCGCCAAGCTCAGCCTGTTCTTTAAGGGCATGGCGACGGCACTCCAGCGGCTCCGGGAGAGGATCCCAAAGCAGCTGGCCGACGAGTCGAGCAGAATCTGCGCCGGGGTTCTCAAGAAGGTGCTGATGAAGGTGGCCTTTCGCAACCCAGGCCTCAGCTTCACCAACGTCCTCAAGTCCTTGCCGCCAGACGCCGATCGAGACGCACTCAAGGCCCTTGTCGCACCCATTGTGGACAAGGTGAGCGAGATCAAGAGGGTTGAGGGCGATCGCGTAGACTAGGCCGCTCATTTCTTCTTTTCCCTTGTCGCTGCTAATCACGTTATGAAAATAGTCTGTTAGAGCCGCGACAAGTTATCTTGTAATATAACTTTATTTCTGTTATCAATTGCTATGTTATTTCCTCTACTAGATTCATTCCTTTGTATGTTTTTACCCTACGCTTCTAGGGAACTTGTCGGCGCAGGCACCCGAGCCGCGAGCGCTGAGTGCGGAACGTCAGCAGCCTGCTGGCGGCGCTGCTTCCGACAAGAAACCTTGTCGCGACTAGATGCAGCACACTTAAGTTGTTGAGCGGACTCGAAACAAAGTAAGGGCGCAACTAGCCACGAGTTGGTTCCTCCACGCAGAGGTTTTCCATACAAAGCAGGGTCGTTCGAGGAAGATAACTCAAAAATTTAAAAACTGATTGCTCAAACTTTGGCAACTTAGCTTTTCTGTCGCTTGCTTCCCGGCAAGGCAAAACTTTGCTTGAACGACGCC
>NC_057806.1:599222523-599242899 GCF_018294505.1 Triticum aestivum
CCCCCCGGCAAACTTGTGTGCGAGGGAACCTTCTTTTCCTTTGTTGAAAAAGAAGAAAGAAGAGAAAATAATGATATGGAGCCCTTCGGCTCGTTATTGCTTACCGGATGTAGGTGCTGCACAAAGTGTCAGATAACGCATGCAAGAAAGAAACTAATGCATGAAATGGACAAGTTGTGCGGAGCACATGGGGTTCTATTTATGCACGGGATCTGCGCCCGGCTTTGTACAAAGGATTACATGCAACAGCGGCAAGACTTGTACAAAAGGTGGTTGCCGGAACGGGTTCCGGCAACCGCGCCCTACGGGAAAAACTTACGAAGATGTTCTATGTTCCAGGAGTTGCTCACCGGAATGCCATCTTCAGTCTCAAGGTGGACAGCGCCGGGCCTTGTGACTCGTTTCACCCGATAAGGGCCTTCCCACTTCAGCGTCAACTTGTTGGAATTCTTGGCGGACTGAACGCGCCGAAGAACAAGGTCGCCTTCCTCGAAGCTTATGGCTTTAACTTTGCGGCTATGGTAGCGGCGCAAAGCTTGCTGGTATCGAGCAGCTCGTACAGCAGCCTGAAGACGATCTTCCTCAAGGATCAGCGCGTCGTCTTGTCGCAGTTGTTCTTGCTCAAGCTCATCATAAGCGAGCACTCGAGGCGATCCGTATACGAGTTCCGTGGGGAGAATTGCCTCTGCTCCATAGACTAGAGCGAAAGGCGTCTGGCCAGTGGCTCGATTTGGCGTCGTTCTGATCGACCAAAGAACCACCGGCAGATCCTCGATCCAGTTTTTTCCGCACTTGCGCAGCCTGTCGAAAGTTCTGGTCTTGAGTCCGCGCAGCACTTCAGCATTTTCCCTCTCTGCTTGACCGTTGCTTCTCGGATGAGCAACAGAAGCGAAGCAGACCTTGGCGCCAAGGTCTTGGACGTACTGCATGAAGGTGCGGCTCGTGAATTGCGTCCCGTTGTCGGTGATGATCCTGTTAGGGATCCCTAAATGGCAAACAATTGACCTGAAGAACTTGACTGCTGACTGTGCTGTCACCTTCCTTACTGGCTGCACTTCCGGCCACTTTGTGAACTTGTCAATTGCGACGTACAAGTACTCAAAGCCCCCGACAGCTCGGGGGAAAGGGCCGAGGATATCGAGCCCCCAGACCGAAAATGGCCAGGATAAAGGGATCGTCTGGAGAGCTTGAGCTGGCTGGTGTATCTGTTTGGAGTGGAACTGGCACGCTTCACACTTGATTACTTGTGCAGTTGCATCCTGGAGGGCTTTCGGCCAAAAGAAACCTTGCCGGAAAGCTTTGCCGGCAAGTGCTCTTGCGCCAATGTGGTGGCCACATATGCCTCCATGTATCTCTGCCAACAGCTTTTGTCCATCTTCCCGGCAAATACACTTCAATTTCACACCGTTGAGTCTTCTTCTGTACAGTATGCTATCGACAAACTAGTACATACTTGACTGCCGGGCTACTTTTTCCGCTTCTTCTTGCTCTTCGGGAAGTTCTCCTGTCTAAAGGAAATGGACAATCTGCTGTGCCCATGCTGGAGCTTGTGGCTCGACAACAAGGACTAAAGGCACATCTGCTGCTGCGGGAACATCCGCTTCTACGGCAAGGACTTGCGGCCCCGCCGGAGCTTGATGTTCCCTGGCAAGCTTGCCGGAGCAAAACTTGTCGGGAGCGTCTGCTTCAACGGAACAAATCATAAGGCTTGCTGGAGTAGACTGCCCCTCAGCATCCTTGGTGTTGATCTTGGGGATTTTCTTGGCGGCGGCTTCGGGGAGCTCTGCCGGAAAGTAGTCACCAGAAACCAACTTCCTCTTTTTGCTTTGTCCAGTTGATGGTGTTACGGATGGTTGAGTCAACTTGAGCATAAAGATCCCTGGTTCCACAGGTAACTTTAGTGCGGCGCACTTTGACAGGCCATCAGCAATGTCATTCTGAGCTCTTGGGATATGCTCCATCTGTAGGCCGTCAAAGTGCTCTTCTAGCTTCCTCACTTCATCAACATATGCTTCCATCAATGGACTCTGGTAGTTCTTGTTCACTTGGTGGACGACAAGCTGTGAGTCACCCCTGACAATGAGCTTCTTGATCCCAAGGTCTTCTGCGATTCTGAGACCGGCAAGCAATCCTTCATACTCTGTAGTATTGTTGGTTGCTTGCTCCTTGGGAAAGTGCATCTGGACTACGTACTTGAGGTGCTCTCCGGTGGGCGCGACAAGCAGCACGACCGCACCGGCGCCTTGCAGCGAGAAGGCACCATCAAAGTACATCAGCCACTCTTTGCTTGCCTCTTTGACGGGTATGCTCGTCTCTGGAATTTCTTCATCTGGTGTTGGCGTCCATTCTGCTATGAACTCTGCCAATGCTCTGCTTTGGATAGTTGAAGTGCTCTCAAACTTGAGGCCAAAGCTTGACAGTTCCAGCGCCCACTCGACAATCCTGCCTGTCGCTTCTGGATTTTGCAGTATCCTTTTCAGCGGAAAGCGAGTGACGACTGTGATCTCATGTGCTTGGAAGTAATGGCGCAGCTTTCTCGAGGCCATGAGGAGGCCGAAAAGCAACTTCTGCACACCAGAGTACCTTGATCTAGCCCCCTGTAGAAGGGAACTGACAAAGTAAACTGGACGCTGCACCATTCTCTTCTGCATCTTATCATGCTCCTGCGCAGATCCATCTCTGTCGGGACCAGAGCTTGTCGGCGAAGCCCCCTGCTTGTCGCTGGATGCATCTGCCGTGGTTGCTGGCTCATCATCTGCCTCCCTCTCCGCCACTAACGTAGCACTAACCACTTGATTGGTTGCCGCTATATACAGCAGCAACTTCTCTTGCGGCTTAGGTGCGACAAGTGTTGGAGTGGAGGACAGGTATCTCTTCAAGTCCTGCAGCGCAGCCTCCGCCTCCAGAGTCCATTTTATTGGACCTGCCTTTTTCAAAATTTTGAAAAATGGCAGGGCGCGCTCAGCAGATCTAGAGATAAACCTGCTGAGAGCAGCCACGCAACCGGCAACCTTCGTACATCCTTGACGCGCTTTGGTGCTTCGATCTGCTCAATGGCCTTGATCTTGTCGGGATTGGCTTCAATCCCCCGCTGAGACACGAAGAACCCGAGAAGCTTGCCGGAAGGGACTCCAAACACGCACTTCTCGGGGTTAAGCTTGAGGTTGATCTTGCGCAGATTTGCAAATGTCTCGTCTAAATCTTGAACCAGGGTCGCCCTGTTCTTGCTCTTGACCACTATGTCATCCATGTAGGCTTCCACGTTTCTGTGCATCTGCGGCTCAAAAGCGTGGTGGACTACCCTTGCGAATGTTGAACCAGCATTCTTCAAACCGAAAGGCATCCGTACGAAGCAGTACGTGCCACACGGGGTGATAAATGCGGTTTTCTCTTCATCCTCTTCTGCCATGAAGATCTGATGGTATCCTGAGTATGCATCAAGAAATGAAAGCAAATCACATCCGGCTGTGGAGTCAACAATCTGGTCAATGCGCGGCAAGGGAAATGGGTCTTTGGGACAAGCTTTATTAACATCAGTGAAGTCAATACAAAGCCTCCATTTCCCGTTAGCCTTGCGCACGACAACAGGATTGGCCAACCATGTGGGATGGAGCACTCCTCTGACAAGGCCTGCTGCTTCCAACTTCTTGATTTCTTCTGCGATGAATTCTTGGCGCTCCACTGCCTGTTTCCTGACTTTCTGCTTGACGGGCCGCGCATGAGGACAGACGGCAAGGTGGTGCTCAATTACTTTCCTAGGAACACCGGGGATATCAGACGGTTGCCACGCAAACACGTCAACATTCGCCCGCAGGAAAGCAACGAGCGCGCTTTCCTATTTGGGGTCAAGAGTGGCGCTGATGGTGAAGGTACCACCAGTGTCGTCCTCCTTGGCAGACACCTTCTTGGTCTCAGGTGGAGCTGTCATTGCCTCCTTACACTTGCCGGTGGAGCTCGATGGCGCGTCCTCGACAGTAGCGCAGCACTCCGAAGAGGTGCGCTTGCCGGAGTGGGCATCAGAGCTCTTGCCGGACTTGGTCTTCTTCTTCCCCCCGGGAGCTTCAGCGGCAAGTGTCTTGCGTTCTGCTGCGGCTGCTGCTTCCCGGTAGATCTTGTCGGCACAGATAAGAGCATCCTTCTTATCGCCAGGGACAGAGATGACACTTATCGGGCCTGGCATTTTCAGTATGTTGTACGCATAGTGAGAGGCTGCCATGAACTTGGCGAGTGCCGGACGGCCAAGGATTCCATTGTAAGGTAATGGAAAGTCAGCAACATCAAACGTGACCCTCTCAGTCCTAAAGTTCAGCTCGCTGCCAAATGTTACCGGCAACGTGATCTTTCCCTTCGGCTTGCTCCTTCCCGGGTTGATTCCTTGAAAAGTACCGGTCTCTTCGAGCTCGCTGTCAGGGATCTGGAGTTTCTGGAGCACCGCGGAGGAGATCAGGTTCAAGCCGGCCCCGCCGTCAACTAGCATCTTAGTGACCTTGAGGTTGCGGATTGTTGGTGAAACCAACATCGGCAAGCACCCGACTGCAGTTACGCGATTAGGGTGGTCCTCAATATCAAAGATTATAGGCGTGCTGGACCATTTCAGAGGCTTGCGTGACTCGACGGGTGGTTCTGCTGCATTAACTTCCCGCACCCACTGCTTGAGCTGACGGTGCGAGGTATGCAGAGAAGCACCACCGTCAACACACAGGACCTCTATGGCTTTCTGGAACCCCTGCTCATCAGTCTCCTCATCATCCATGTCTTCATCATCGTCGTCATCTTCATCCTTGTCGCGGCCGCGAGGAGGTCTGTCTCCTTGCCGCTGCTTGGCCTTGCCACGGCGTCCTCCTCGGCCGGGACGTTTCTTGCCGGATCCCCCAGCACCTTCCTGGGCCTTCTCCTTGTCGCGCCGCTCGTATTCAGCTTTCTGTTGCTCAACAAGCTGCTCGACTTTTTTACAGTTCTGGAGATCATGGCCCTTGGTGCGGTGGATCTTGCAATACTGCTTGTTGGTGCCGTCCTGCTTGTCAGCGACCGCCACCTCCGCGGCAACCTCCTTGCTGGAGTCACCAGCTTTGGCTTCCTTGGCGCCACCACCGTTGCCGGACTGCTCAACAACTAGCACCTCTTTGCGTTTCCTCTTCTTGTTGTTCCGCCGCCGGTTTTTCCTTACCGGGGCAGCATCTTCACTGTCAGATCCTCCCGCTCCTACATTCTCTCCGGGGAGTCTCCTCCCTTCCTCAGCACGTGCACACTTGTCGGCCAGTGCATATAACTCACTGACGTCCCTGATCTTGCACATCGCCATTTCCTCCCGCATCCTGCGGTTTCGCACGTTCTGATGGAACACGCTGATCACCGCGGCAGGGTGGACGTCTGGGATGTTGTGCTGCACACTGCTGAATCTCTGAATGTACTTGCGCAGGGGCTCTCCTTCCTTCTGGGCGAGCAGATGAAGATCACTCTCCTGGCCATGAGGCTTGTGTCCGCCTGTGAAGGCGCCGACAAACTGATGGCACAGATCAGCCCAAGAGGATATGGAGTTGTCCGGCAAGTGCATGAGCCAGGATCTGACGTTGGGCTTGAGCACCAGCGGGAAGTAGTTGGCAAGGATCTTGTCATCCCGTCCCCCAGCAGCCTGGACCGCAATGGTGTAGATGCTGAGGAACTCCGACGGATGCGTCTTGCCGTCGTACTTCTCTGGTACGTCTGGCTTGAAGTTCTTCGTGCTGGGCCACTGGACTTGCCGTAGCTCACGAGTGAACGCAGGGCAACCTACCGCGTACGGCAGATCGCCTGGTTCCCCTGGCGCATGCATGTCAACAGAGGGCCCAGTGCGCTTGTCGGATTGACATCGCACTTCTCTTCGACGCTCGATGCGAGTTCGAGCGTCTTCTTGTTGTCGATCATGAAGAACTTGGCGATGATCGCGACGAGCTCGTGGACCCGACGATGCGGTGGAGTCGCTGTCGAGGTGGATCCGGCGAGTCGGCGATCTTGGCCTTCGGGGCGGTGATTGCATGGTAGTTGCACCTCCACCCGTTTCGTTGCCACCGGCTCGCGCCCGGCAACCCTGCCGCGGCGGTGACACGCTCGGACGCCGTGGAGTGTCGCCGTTGGCGTAGCCGATGAGACTCTGAATGGTGGCCCTCCATTCGTCGATCTTGTCCGACGTCGGAGGGTAATCTAGGAGTAGTTGAGCTCGCGCCAAAGCTTCTGCTGGAGTGGTGGGTGGCAGTGGCAGACGGCGCGAGGAGCGGGACGTGCTCGGACTTCTAACTATGTTAGAAGGAGCAGTATCCCGTCCAGGTGACCGTGCCCCGCTCGTGCCAGCACGCTGGCGTGCATGCTGGTCTCGAGCGCCCCGAGATTCACCAGCTTGGTCTTGGCCTATCATGCGTATGGCACTGCAAGTGCCATGACGCTGTTGGTCTTGCGCCTCCTGAGAGTGGCGCGGAACATGTACAGTCGCCGAGGTTTGTGCAGCCTTGTCCTTGGACCTGGCAGCATCATAAGCTTCCTCGTCGACGTCCATTCTTCCGCCGGCGTCCATTCCACCACCCGTTTGCTCCAACGATGGCGGAAGTGACGTGGACGGAGCGGCTGCTGCCGAAGTCTTCTTCTTCGGTGGCATGTTGATGAAGGGAATGAAGATCTATCTCGTGTGAACGCCGGATCAGGTTCACACAATCTCGACGCCCCCTACCTGGCGCGCCAAAGATGTCGGGGAAACTGATCCACAAACACCTATGGGGCCAGCGGACCGGGCCCCTTTCGGTTCGGCGGGGGGCGGAGATCACACGAAGAGCAGATCGAGGCGAAGCACACGAGCAGTTTACCCAGCTTCGGAGCTCTCCAGAGAGATAACACTCCTACTGCTGCTTGATTGATTATCTTGTGTTCTTGCTCTAGAGAGAGAGCGTAGTGTTTTTCTGGGTTCCGAATCAGTCGAACCTCGCGAACCCGTCGAACCCC
Organism: Triticum aestivum; assembly: GCF_018294505.1. Taxonomy (NCBI): domain Eukaryota; kingdom Viridiplantae; phylum Streptophyta; class Magnoliopsida; order Poales; family Poaceae; genus Triticum; species Triticum aestivum. The sequence continues at coordinate 599,229,493 of NC_057806.1, forward strand.
CTCTACGTTGCGCATGGGCCTCCTTTTATACGCTAAAGGGGTCACCGACAGGTGGCAACGCAGAGAAGGCTACAAATGTAAAAGGTGAGGTGGTTGGTACAGTTACTTGTACAGTGCACCCTACCTAACCCTGATGGCAGGGGACAAGGGCATTAAATGCCCGTCTGAGTCGCCCAGACAGTGCAGAAAAGGACCGTTAGGGGCGCCACAGTTCATCACGATGGCGATCTTGTCAGCTTCGCATGCCACTGCGCACCGCTGGCTGCACAGCCTCCCACCACGCGCGCCTGGAGAGGCCCCCAGAGTGACACGTTGGTGGATGCGCTGGAGCGTGGGCACAGAGTGGCCGCCTGCCGCGGCAAGCGCCTTGCCGCTGCTGTTATCTTGTCGGGTCCGGAAGCTTGTCGCTCACCGGGCCTCGAGGTACCTTGGTTGGTCTTCCCGGCAAGCTCCTCTTGCCGGGGCCTTGTTGCCTTGCCGGAGCGCGTGACGCGTCGCGGCAAGTTCCTTGGAGTGCCTTGGTTGGCCTTCTCGGCAAGCTCCTCTTGTCGGGGCCTTGTCTCCTGAGCTTAAATACTTTGTTCTTGAATGGCTCCAAGGGAACCACGGAGGATCTTGGCGTTCGCCCGGCAAGCCTTGCCGCGGGGTGCTGCAACTGCCCGTGCACAAGTTTGGGGTACTAGGGTACCCCTATTCTAGTACACCGACACTATATCATTCAATTTAGTAAGATGTGCCACAACAGTTTCAGATTCATAACCATGAAAAGGATCAGATTCAACCAAAGTAATTATATCAGGATCAACAGAGAAATCATAATCCTTATCAGTAACAAAGATAGGTGAAGTAGCAAAAGCAGGGTCAGGTTTCATTCTAGCATTTAGAGATTGCTTACTCCATTTAGCTAATAACCTTTTGAGTTCATTTCTATTTTTGCAAGCTAAAATAGCTAAAGAAGCTTCTCTATCAAAAACATAACCCTTAGGAATAACAAGTGATTCTTCATCATCATTTTCATCAGTATCACCAGATTCAATATTTTCAATCTCTCTAGCCCTAGCAAGTTGTTCATCAAGAAAATCACTAAGTGGCACAGTAGTATCAGGCATAGAGGTAGTTTCATCATAAGTATCATGCATAGCAGAAGTGGCATCATCAATAACATGCGACATATCAGAACGAATAGCAGAAGCAGGTGTAGGTGTCACAAGCTTACTCAAAATAGAAGGTGAATCAAGTGCAGAGCTAGATGGCAGTTCCTTACCGCCCCTAGTAGTTGAGGGATAGATCTTGGTTTTTGGATCTCTTAAGTTCTTCATAATGATAAGCAGATATATATCCCAAGTGACTCAAAGAATAGAGCTATGCTCCCCGGCAACGGCGCCAGAAAATAGTCTTGATAACCCACAAGTATAGGAGATCGCAACAGTTTTCGAGGGTAGAGTATTCAACCCAAATTTATTGATTCGACACAAGGGGAGCCAAAGAATATTCTCAAGTATTAGCAGCTAAGTTGTCAATTCAACCACACCTGGAAACTTAGTATCTGCAGCAAAGTATTTAGTAGCAAAGTAATATGATAGTAGTGGTAATGGTAGCAAAAGGTAACGGTAGTAAAAGCAATGTTTTTGGTATTTTGTAGTGATGATAGCAATAGCAACGAGAAAGTAAATAAGCGAAGAAAAATATATGGAAAGCTCGTAGGTAATGGATCGGTGATGGAGAATTATGACGGATGGGGTTCATCATGTAACAGTCATAACCTGGGGTGACACAGAACTAGCTCCAGTTCATTGATATAATGTAGCCATGTATTCCGAATATAGTCATACGTGCTTATGGAAAAGAACTTGCATGACATCTTTTGTCCTACCCTCCCGTGGAAGTGGGGTCCTTACGAAAACTAAGGGATATTAAGGCCTCCTTTTAATAGAGAACCGGAACAAAGCATTAACACATAGTGAATACATGAACTCCTCAAACTACGGTCATCACAGGTAAGTATCCCGATTATTGTCACTTCGGGGTTAACGGATCATAACACATAATAGGTGACTATAGACTTGCAAGATAGGATCAAGAACTCTCATATATTGATGAAAACATAATAGGTTCAGATCTGAAATCATGGCACTCGGGCCCTAGTGACAAGCATTAAGCATAGCAAAGTCATAGCAACATCAATCTCAGAACATAGTGGACACTAGGGATCAAACCCTAACAAAACTAACTCGATTACATGATAGATCCCATCCAACCCATCACCGTCCAACAAGCCTACGATGGAATTACTCACGCACGGCGGTGAGCATCATGAAATTGGTGATGGAGGATGGTTGATGATGACGATGGCGACGGATTCCCCTCTCCGGAGCCCCGAACAGACTCCAGATCAGCCCTCCCGAGAGGTTTTAGGGCTTGGCGGCGGCTCCGTATCATAAAACACGATGATTTCTTCTCTCTGATTTTTCTCTCCCCGAAACACAATATATGGAGTTGGAGTTGGAGTCGGAGAGGCAACAGGGGGCCCACGTGGTAGGGGGCGCGCCCCCCACCCTCGTGGAGAGGTGGTGGGCCCCCTGGCCTTCATCTTTTGCAGGTATTTTTCATATTTTCTGAAAAGTTGCTCCGTGAAGTTTTAGGTCATTCTGAGAACGTTTGTTTCTGCACATAAATAACACCATGGTAATTCTGCTGAAACAGCGTCAGTCCGGGTTAGTTCCATTCAAATCATGCAAGTTAGAGTCCAAAACAAGGGCAAAAGTGTTTGGAAAAGTAGATACGACGGAGACGTATCAATATGAATCATTATAATCTTTAAGTGTTATTGTTGACATGGTTAGTTATAATGTTGGCTGGAAACATGGGTGTTGTTTAAGCTTATTTATGCAAACAAGAGCAAAAGAGTTCGTAAAAGTTTTTCTTTCTCACTTTTAGTTTATCAACTGAATTGCTTGAGGACAAGCAAAGATTTAATATTGGGGGAGTTGATACGTCTCCTACGTATCTACTTTTTCTCACGCTTTTCCTCTTATTTTGGACTCTAATTTGCATGATTTGAATGAAATTAGCCCCAGACTGACGTTGTTTTAAGCAGAACTACCATGGTGTTGTTTTTGTGCAGAAATAAAAGTTTTCGGAATGGAATGAAACTTTACGAGGATTTTTTATATCAATAATAAGAATTACTGGAGCCAAGACCCACCGGAGAGGGGCCCCTGGGTGGGCAAAACCCACCAGGGCGCGCCCCCCTCTCTTGGCGTGCCCAAGTGGGTTGTACCCACCTGATGGCCCTACTGATGACCCCCCTGATACTATAAGTTCACATATTGCCAGAAAAAATCAGGGAGAAAGAATTATCGCGATCCACGAGACGGAGCCGCCGCCAAGCCATGTTCTTCCTCGGGAGGGCAGATCTGGAGTCCGTTTGGGGCTCCGGAGAGGGGGATCTTCGTTCTTCGTCATCACCAACCCTTCTCCACAATTCCATGATGCTCCCCGCCGGGAGTGAGTAATTCCTTCATAGGCTCGCTGATCGGTGAGGAGTTGGATGAGATTCATCATGTAATCGAGTTAGTTTTGTTAGGGCTTGATCCCTAGTATCCACTATGTTCTTAGATTGATATTGCTATGACTTTGCCATGCTTAATGCTTGTCACTTTGGGCCCGGGTGCCATGATTTCAGATCTGAACCATTTATGTTATCATCATTATATCCATGTTCTAGATCTGATCTTGCAATTTATAGTCACCTACTACGTGTTATGATCCGGCAACCCCAGAATGACAACAACTGGGCCCACTCCCGATGATGACCGTAGTTTGAGGACTTCATGTATTCACTATGTGTTAATGCTTTGTTCCGGTTCTTTATTAAAAGAAGACCTTAATATCCCTTAGTTTCCAATATGGACCTCGCTGCCACGGGAGGGTACGACAAAAGATGTCATGCAAGTTCTTTTAATAAAGCACGTATGACTATCTACAGAATACATGCCTACGTTATATCAATGAACTGGAGCTAGTGTCGTATCGCCCTAGGTTATAACTATCACATGATGAATATTATTCAACAAGTCACCGATCCAATGCTTACGAATTTATCCTTATTGATCTCACTAAGTTACCGCTGCTATCATCACGGTTACACTTGCTAACTACTGCTATCACTGTTACTGTTACTGCTGCTACTGTCACTATTATCAAAACTATCAAACTACTTTGCTACTGATCACTTTGCTGCAGATAATTAATCTCCAGGTGTGGTTGAATTGACAACTCAGCTGCTAATACCTTCGAATATTCTTTGGCTCCCCTTGTGTCGAATCTATAAATTTGGATTGAATACTCTACTCTCGAAAACTGTTGCGATGCCCTATACTTGTGGGTTATCAAATAACTGATACAAATTTCAGAAATTGTTCAACTATGCAATTTTCATTGCTTCTTTTTGTTTTGTTCTGGGAACTTTCAAATTGCTTTGAGTTTTTTCCTTTGCATATTTATGTAAGAAAATATTAGAAGACAATATGGTTTTGCATCAGAATCGGACCGTGGAAAGCATATTTCATGAGTCCCGTATGCGTTATCTCAATTTGAGTTATCCCATTTAATTGCTTACAACTTAACTTCATCATATATCACAGTTGTTTAATTGTTTTAGAGCAATTCCTCGCCTGGTATCATGCCATTTCACTTAAACATTCATTTTTTCTTTATACATACACTTTCAAAATATTGAAGAAATATCCCACGACAACGCAGATGGTATCATGTAGTCACGCTAATTTTCCACATAGTATGTTTAGACGCCTAAACCTTTTTGAGACAATTTAGGCGTCATTTAGATGCCTAAACCTACTCCAACGTGCATAGCCCAAGGCCCAATAAGACGTTCCATGTAATGTGATTCATCAAATGCCTGGACGGCGTTTATATCTCGCATTAAGCGCAACGACTATTTGCCGCATTAAGCGACGCGCTAGCGTTCAATCACGTCGAGGTTTCCAGCGGTGATCGTTTACTGGGCTGGCCCATGTTCGTGCAGAAAAATAGAACGGAAAAAAGGGAAGTACCGGGGCTCAATCCTTGGTCAGGAACGAACAAACGCAGAGCACTAGCCACCGCGCCACGCTAGGAGTTCATGATAATAGCTAGGGCACGGCCCACTTGAAGCACAACGTGACAGTTTTCTCCTGTCTTTTTTTCGTTTTCTTTTCTTATCCTCGTTTTTTCATTTCTTTGCTTTTGTTTCTTCATTTTTGTTTCTTCTCCGTTTTTCTTCATTTTTTTAATTGTCCGGACGCTTATTCGACACTTTTCAAATACTTGTTCCCCATTTTAACACTTGTTCAACAATTTTCAAATACTCATTGAACACTTTTCAAATAGTAGTTCAACATTTTTTAAAACTTATTCAACATTTTTTTATTTTGTTTCCTTTGGTTTTTCTTCTCCATTTTTTGCATTCTTTCTTCTTTCTTCTCAGATCAGATGTGTTTCATTCTTGTTTATTTCTTTTTTTCTCCATTTTTTGTTTGTTTTTCTTTTTTCTTCTTCATATTTTGTTTTTCATCTGTGTTTTCTTATGTTTGTTTTTGTTTTCACTCTACATTTTCGTACATGTCAAAAAAATTGTAAGAAGCGACCAACATTTTTTGTTTGCGCGTTCAACACTGTCCGAATGCTTTATCAACATCATTCAAATACTTGTTCAACATTTTAATAGTTATTAAATTTTTTAAAAATACTTGTTCACCATTTTGAATACTTATTCAATGTTTTTCAATACTCGTCCAACATTTTTTCAAATAATTGTTCAACATTTTTAATCCTTATTCAACATTTTCAAATAGTTGTTGAACTTTTTTCAAACTCTTTTTCAAACATTTTGTAAATATTTGTTCAACATCATATACTCGTTCAACATTTTTTTAATACCTATTCAACATTTTTCAAATACTTGATCAACATTTTTAATATTTATTCAACATGTTTCAAATACTTGTTCAACAGTTCTCAAATTATTGGTAAATATTTTTTAATACTAATTCAAAAAAAATTCAAATTTTATTTTGAAGAGTGTTTTTTGTAATATATAAAAGTATGAAAAGTACAAAATAACAAAAAGTGAGAACAGAAAACAGAAAGAAGAAAACAGATTGTGGCACCCGCGCGGCTGGGCCTACTGTCTGCGGCCCAGTTGGGCGTTTCCTTCAGCCAGGGAATGCTCGTGGCTCGCATAACGCGACAAATAGTCACGACCCCCATTAAGAGACCCCCTCCATGGCGCCTTTAGCGCCGAAATCACTAATTAAGGAGTACTCGTTGTAAAGAACATTCTACTTTCCCAGGTCGCGATAAATGACGTACATGCAGTGCGCCATTTGTCGCAACTTGGGAGTTTTCCTTTTCTCGTAGATTTGTTTATTCAAAATGTTTTATCTCTTAAACCGTGCGTCCAAATCTTGAACCGTTCTTACTATTGGATTTCTCGCATCGAGCTCTTGAAAATTAGATCTCATGTTGATAGGTTTTGATGAACTATTTTTTCACGAAAAAACCGGACAAAAAAACCGGGCGAAAAAACCGAACCGGTAGCACGGTTTTTTTCCCTTTCCGAAAGAGGCACGCCCGTGCCTCTCGCGAAATCACAGCCATGCCTCTCGTGGAAGCAAAACCGTGACTCTTGTGGAAAGAAAAAAATAGAGAACGCGTTTTTTTTCGTTTCCGAGAGACACGGCCGTGACTCTGGTGAAAGCACAACCGTGCCTCTCGCGAAAGCGAAACTGTGACTCTCGCGAAAGAAAAAAAACAAAAAACGCGTATTTTTTTCCTTTCCGAGAGGCACGGCCGTGACTTTCGTGTAAGCACAACCGTGCCTCTCACAGAATCAAAACCGTGACTCTCATGAAAGAAAAAAAAAAGCAAACGCGTTTTGTTTTTCCCCTTCCGAGAGGCACGGCCGTGACTCTCGCGAAAGCACAACCGTGCCTCTCGCGGAAGCAAAACCGTGAGTCTCGCGAAAGAAAAAAATAGAAAACGAGTATTTTTTCGTTTCCGAAAGGCACGGCCGTGACTCTCGATAAAGCACAACCGTGCCTCTCGCGGAAGAAAAACCGTGACTTTCGCGAAAGAAAAAAAAGAAAACGTGTTTTTTCGCGCAAAAATATTTTTTCCAATTTTTTTTGATCGAAATGTTAAGAAAGACCGGGGGAAACCAAAACGTCGAAAAAACCCGGAAAAACCCGTTTAAAAAGCCGAAAACGCGTGTGAAAAAATAAAAAAATAAAATCAGAAGGGAGTGTCCAAAGTGCAACACATGGCGAATGGCTGAGAGCGCGCCAAGTGGCGCTGATCGTTGCGAGGCTCCCGAAGAAGCACCCGTTAAATAGTTTCTCCCCTTTAGCGCCCATTAGAGAATCCAGCGACGCTCGCTTGCATGGGCCTTTAGCGCCTTTCGCTTGCATGGGCCTTGCCCAGCAACGCTCGTTGGCTGCCGCTGCCCGCTCGTCGCTCGCTCGCTCGCTGCCCGCTCGATCGTCTCCTTCCGCGGCTCGCTCGCTAGCTGCTGTGTCGATTGCTCAAAAGATAAGGCTGCCCGCTTGATTACTTTTTTTTCTTCACTCAAAAAATGCTACGGCACATACCGGTTTTCTTGAAAAAACAAACCGATTTGCTACAGTATGTACTCTTGTCCTTCGAAAAAAGTTCATCAAATTCGACAAAAGTTCATCGAATTCAAATAAAATTCACCGAATTCAAAAAAGTTCACCCCGTTCGAAAAAGTTCATTGAATTTGAAAGAAGTTCACCGAATTCTAAAAAAAGTTCATCAAATTCTGAAAAAAGTTCATTGAATTTGAAAAAGAAAACAGTTCATCGAATTTGATACAAAATTCATCGATTTTAAATAAGAAGTTGATGGATTTAAAAAAAGTTTATCGAACCTAGAAAGAAGAAAAAGAAAATAGAAAATAGAAAAACGCAAACAGAAGAAAAAAATAAAAAAGAGAAGACATAAATATATGTTGGTGATGGCGTGGTGGTTGCTGCATCTTACTATTAAGTTTTTTTTTGAGACAATCTTACTATTAAGTAGGATGTCTGTGGTTCGACGACTCCCATGCTAGCAGATTATTTTGGGAGCTCCTAACCGGCGCCTTCCGCGCCGGTTTTGTGGTCTGGCGCTCGAAGCGCATGTTACTGGGCCGGCCCAGGTGAACTTCGACCGAAAACCACGACGCAAAAAATGAACGTGAAAAATTGCGAAAGCTGTGTTTCGAACTCACGATCACACTTCTTTCTGTCCGACACGAGAACCACTAGACAAAATACGTTCTTATGTTTTGTAGCTGGGAAAAAGTTCTACTTAACCGTGATTCAGTGAAAACAATAACGTAAAATCCGAAAATTGGTTGAAAAGTTCATTGGTTCTGAAAAATAAGTTCATCGATTTTGAAAACTAGTTCACCATTTTTCTAAAAAATTCACAAAATTTTAAAAAGCTTAATCGATTTTGAAAAAATGTTCATCGGTTTTGAAAAAATGTTCATCGGTTTTGAAAAAAGTTCATCAATTTTGAAAAAAAGTTCATCAACTTGGAAAAAAGATTCATGGAATTTGGGAAAAAATGTTCATCGAATTTGAAAAATGTTCATCGAATTTGGAAAAAGTTCATCGAATATGAAAAAAATCATCGGATTTGAAAATTGTTCATTGATTTAAAAAAATATTCATTGAATTTGAAAAAAAGATCACCGAATTTGAAAATAAGTTCAGCGATTTTGATAAAGTTCATTGAATTTGAAAAAAGTTCATCGAAATTGAAAAAAAGTTCACAAATTTGATAAAAAGTTCCTTGAATTTGATAAAAGTTCATCAAATTTGAAAATTAAGTTCATAGATTTTGATAACAGTTCATTGAATTTGAAAATAAGTTCATCGATTTTGAAAAAAGTTCATTAAATTTGAAAAATAAGTTCATTGATTTTGATAACAGATCATTGAATTTGAAAAAAGTTTGTTGAATTTTAAAATAAGTTCATCGATTTTGATAAAAGCTCATTGAATTTGAAAAAAGTTCATTGAATTTGAAAAAAGTACATCGAAACTGAAAAAAGTTCACGAATTTGATAAAAAGTTTTCGCATTTAAGGAAAGATGAAAAGAAACATGAAAAAGGAACAAAAGGAAAAAGGAAAAAAAACGCCCAGAAATTGACCAGCGAACGACCTAGATAAAGATTAAAAAAGAAAAGAAAGAAGTTTGTGTACAAAGACGCGTTCTTATCCTGGTGGTGAGTGTGCTCCACATTCAATCGAGCGATCCAGTGTTCGATCCCTCGCTAGCTCGCGTTAATTTTTGCCCTTCTTTCAATAGGGAAAAAGGAGAAACGGGCCGGCCCAAGACGGCGCGGGGGTGTGCGCCCGTTTGCGTGGATGCCTGTATCGGGCGCAACGGCCGCCGTTCAGGAAATGCCGATTTTTTTGCCATGTGATTAACACAGGGGAAAAAAAGCAAGATGGGCCGGCCCAGCGGAGCAAGCGTTACACGCCCATTTGCGGATTGTACTGTATCGGGCGCAAAGGGCGCCGAATAGGATTTAGCCCGCATTAAGCGAGTCCGTAGAAAATCTCACGTCGAGTTTTTCGTGGTCGTGATCGTTACTGGGCCGGCCCATTTTCGCGCACAGTTAATGAAAAAAAGAGAAGGAAAAGGTGTGTAGCAGGGATCGAACCATGGTCGCCGCAAAGGTAATCAAGGCTACTAGCCAACACGCCAACGTACAATAAATGTTGAGAACAAGGATGCGATCTACTCCCTCCGTTCCGAATTACTTGACGCAGGTATGGATATATTTACATGTATTTTAGTTCTAGATACATCCATTTCTGCAACGAGTAATTTGGAACGGAGGGAGTACTTGAAGCTAGCGGAGCCGGTTTCTCCATTCTTTTTTTTAGTTTAGTTCTCCATTTTTTTCATTCTTGCTGCATTTGTTTCTTTGTTTTTATTTCTTTTTCTTTGGTGTTTTGTTTCTTCTTCGGTTCTCATATTTTTGGTTTTCATTGTTTCTTTTGGTTCTTATTCTACATTTTCTGCATACATCAACAACAATTTTCTAATATACGCATACATTTATCTAATACAAATTTAACATTTTAATAGTATATTGTCAACATTTTTTCTATATATATAAAAAAGTAAAATGCTTGATTAACATATTTTAATACATGATCAATATTTTTCCTATATATTCTTTAAAAAAATCAAATGCTTGATTAACATTTTTCAAATACAAGATCAACATTATTTAATCCATGGTCAGCATTTTTATATGCACACTAAAACAGTTTTGAAACTCTTTACTAACTTTTTCTAAATGCAATATTAACATTTTTTAACACATTCTGAACATTTTTCCTATACAAGTTTACAATTTTTCAAACGCTTGTTTAAGATTTTTCAAATAATTATTTAACATTTTTTAAACTGTTTTATTAACATTTTTCTATACATGCTAAAATTCATCATTTTTAATACATGATCAACATTTTTTCTATACAAATTTAATATTTTTCAAATACTTTTTCAACATTGTTTTGAAATGCTTGATTAATAGTTTTATATAAATGATCAAATCTATTTCATCATTTTTTAATGCATGGTTAGCATTTTTAATATAGACATTTAACATTTCAAAATCCTTGCTTAATATTGCTTACACACTTGTTCAACCTTTTTCAAATGCTTGATAAACTTTTTTCAAATACATGATCAAATTATTTCATACACATTTTTGTATAATTTTTTTGTATACATGATAAATATTTTCTCTATACATATTTAACAATTTTGACATGCTTGGTCAACACTTTCCAACCGCTCTTATGTAGAATGTTTTTTGTAATACAAAAAATTAAAGCAGACATATATACAAATAAAACAAAATTATAAAAATAAAACAAAAAAAGTCTGTGGCCTCCCGCCCATTTTGATCTCCCCATCAAGGGTTCTTGCCCTCGTGTTGAAGGCGAGATACAGGAGCGCCTCCGACTGGGCCGGCCGATATATAGAGGAGGAAAATCGCAAAACAAAATAGCGGTTGTAAGGATGGAAGCAAATTTGTAGCACCCGGGTGCTCCACACCCCTGTATGAATATTAAATTCAAAAAAATACCAATAATTTTGAAAAACAATTCTAAGATTTGGGGATATCAAACCTGGGTTCCCGATCTACTCCCGCATGAAATTTCGTGACAAAAATACCTGGAAACGTATTCGTGGCAAAAAGCCAAAAATCCTATGTATAGAAAAAAACTGTTGAGATGGATTTTTGTTCGGACAGTATTTCGTTGGTCACGGATACGTTTACTGGTATTTTTTAACAAAATTGCACACTGGAGTAGATTGAGAACCTAGGTTTGATATCCCAAAAAAATTCGATTTTTTAATCTTTTTGGTATTTCTTATATTTAATATTCGTATAGGGGTGTGGAGCACCCAGAAGCTCCTGTGTATATTCCCTGTAAGGATCGATCTCAGGACGTCACACTAATTACCTCGCCAGTACAACTTATGGTCGATCGTGACACCTTATAGCGTGAATAGTTTTTAACTATAACGTGATAATCACCCTAGCATCCTATTTACTGTAGCATACAGATTATTCAATTGTTTTGAACACATTTTGAAAAAAAATGTATATTTTTTCGAAAATGTCTACAAAGTTTGAAAATTTGAAATAGTTTTTAATTACTGGAATAAAATTTAAGATTTTCAGCTTTTGAATATTTCTGAACGTTGTTTCTAAAAGAAGAATAAATTTTGTTTTTAATTTTCTCTAAACATGAGGATAATTTCTAGAAATTGCGAATGAAATTTTCAAGTGTAGATCATTTTTTGAAATTCGCAAAAAAATTGAAACACGTACATTTTTTAAAAATTTTGAAATCAATAAAAAATCATAAACATTTTTTGAAACACACACAATTTTATTAAAGATTTTTTTTGAAATCCCTAAATTTTTTAAACACGAACATTTTTCAAACCAGGAATAAATTTTTTAAATGAGAAACATTTTTGAAACACAAACATTTTTTAATACCGCGAACAAATTGTGAATGCAAAAATATATTTTTCGAATTCCTGAACATGTTTTTGAAATTGTGAACAAAATTTTGAACACGAGGCCATTTTTTTAAATTTGGACCAAATATTTGAAAATGCAAACAAAATAAAAAGAAACAGCATCATAAAAAGAAAAAATAATAACGAAAAAGAAAAAGAAACAGCAACAGAAAAGTAAAAAAAGAAACTAGATTAAAAAAAGGAAAATATAAAACGGTCTAGGAACCTTCTAGAAGGGTCAAACCTATAAAAACCACTGGGAACCATGTAGAAGATTCCCGAAATCAAATCTTGCACCCACTACAGATGGGCCGGCCAAAGCGCTGTCTCAGTCGACGGGTCTGTGCGGTCGCTCCACAGTTTGACGCACAGTGCGTCAAATAGGGATTTTCGAGATACGGGGGCACCCAATGCCTGGAGAGTCCCCCTACCGCTCGTGTCCAGCGGCACGCAATGCCTGGCACAGTGCGTCAAATAGGGATTTTCGAGAACTTGTGGCTTAGCTGAAGCCAGCGAAGTTACCCCGGCCCAGCAAGAATTTTTCTGTAACGTTTTCCAGAACTCCAGACTTCAGTGAACCAACTATATATACTGTAGCAAACCGGATGCACAGTGGTAAACCCGGTTTGTTTTTTGAAAAATGTTCAAAATTTCAGAAATTTTACAAGTTAAGATTATCATCATGCTCTCAAACAAATTTGTTAAGTGACGACGAGGACACCAATGATAAGTTTATTCTTTTAGCTAGTCCCTAAGGAACTTCTCTAACACGCTCTCAAAATTAGAAATTAGAAATCCAGTATTATATGATTGCTTAGATTAGGAATAAAATAGTTGCAATATTCATTGCAGATGGTATTATTGACTTGTCTAAGAATCTTGGTGATCTTAGAACACAAAACATATATAAGTTTTCTTAAAGAACTAAACATATATTGGTAAGTTGGATTTCATGTGCGATGATTATGATCCTAGCACCCCATCCCTTCCTACAGTCGAATCTTGGCTCTGTCGTGCACAACAAACTAGCTATGATTGGCGATGACATTGATACGTCTCCGACGTATCTATAATTTATAAATTATTCATGCCATGTTTACAACAATTCTATATGATTTTGGTATGATTTGATTAGAACTAACCCGGACTGACGCTATTTTCAACAGAACTATTGTGGTGTCGTTTTTCGTGTAGAACTAAAATTTCTCGGAATGAGCTGAAAATTTACAAACAATATTTTAGGAACATAGAAAAAATACTAGAACGAAAAGGTATCG
>NC_057806.1:599243249-599263716 GCF_018294505.1 Triticum aestivum
CCAAAAACCTTAGAAATAAACCTAATGATCGGGAGTTCCGCCGCCGCAAGCCTCTGTAGCTACGAAAAACCAATCGGGAGCCCGTTCCGGCACCCTGCCGGAGGGGAAAACCATCACCGGAGGCCATCTTAATCATCCCGGTGCTCTCCATGACGAGGAGGGAGTAGTTCACCCTCGGGGTTGAGGGTATGTACCAGTAGATATGTGTTTGATCTCTCTCTCTCTCTCTCTCGTGTTCTTGATATGGCACGATCTTGATGTACCGCGAGCTTTGTTACTATAGTTGAATCATATCGTGTTTCTCCCCCTCTATCTTCTTGTGATGAATTGATTTTAACCTTTGAGGTTTCACTATTATCAGATTGAATACTATTATGGATTTGAGAACACTTGATTTATGTCTTGTGTGGGATACCCGTGGTTACAATGGGGTATTCTATTGATTCACTTGATGTATGTTTTGGTAATCAACTCGCGGATTCCCGAGATGACATTGGGGTAATATATGCATAGGGGTTGATGCACGTTTTCATCCTTGTTTCTTTGGTAGGAATCTTGGGGCACTCTTTGAGGTTCTTTATGTTGCATCGAATATTATGAATCTGAAGTTGTTTGATGTGTATCGTATAATTGACCCACAGATACTTGTGGTGACATTGGAGTATTTTGATGACATTAGGGTTGGTTGATGTGTGTCATATGATATTATTTTACTACGAACTCTAGGGTTGTTTGCGACACTTATAGGAATAGCTCAATAGATTGATCGGAAAAAATAACTTTGAGGTGGTTTCGTACCCTACAAGTAATTCCATCTTATGTTCTCCGTGATAGGAACTTTGGAGTGACTTTTGTTGCACGTTGAGGGATTGTTATATGATCTAATTATGTTATCATTGTTGAGAGAACTTGCACTAGTGAAAGTATGAACCCTAGGCCTTGTTTCCAAGCATTGCAGTACCGTTTTCGCTCACTTTTACCACTTACTACCTTGCTGTTTTTATATTTTCATATTACAAAAACCTATATCTACCATCCATATTACACTCGTATCACCATATCTTCGCCGAACAAGTGCACCTATACAATTTATCATTGTATTGGGTGTGTTGGGGACACAAGAGACTCTTTGTTATTTGGTTGCGGGGTTGTTTGAGAGAGATCATCTGTTGGGGAACGTAGCAGAAATTCAAAATTTTCTACGCATCACCAAGATCAATCTATGGAGTAATCTAGCAACCAGGGGAAGGAGAGTGCATCTACATACCCTTGTAGATCGCTAAGCGGAAGCGTTCAAGTGAACGGGGTTGATAGAGTCGTACTCGTCGTGATCCAAATCACCGATGATCCTAGTGCCGAACGGACGGCACCTCCGTGTTCAACACACGTACAGCCCGGTGACGTCTCCTACACCTTGATCCGGCAAGGGGAGAAGGAGAGATTGGGGAAGACTCCATCCAGCAGCAGCATGACGGCGTGGTGGTGGTGGAGGAGCGCGGGACTCCAGCAGGGCTTCGCCAAGCACTACGAGAGACGAGGAGGGAGAGAGGTAGGGCTGCGCCAACAGGGAGAGCCAATCACCCCTGTTGGGCAGCCCCATACCTCAAGTATATATAGGGGGGAGGGGCTGCGCCCCCACCTAGGTTTCCACCCCTAGGGGTGGCGGCCAGCCCTAGATCCCATCTAGGGGGGGCGGCCAAGGGGGGAGAGAGGGGGGCGCACCACTAGGTGGGCCTTAGGCCCATCTGAGCCTAGGGTTTCCCCTCTTTCCCTTCTCTCTTTGCCTTGGGCCCTGGTGGGGGGGCGCACCAGCCCACTTGGGGCTGGTCCCCTCTCACACTTGGCCCACGCAACCCTCTGGGGCAGGTAGCCCCACCTGGTGGACCCCCGGGACCCTCCCGGTGGTCCCGGTACGTTACCGATAGCACCCGAAACTTTTTCGGTGACCAAAACAGGACTTCCCATATATAAATCTTTACCTCCAGACCATTCCAGAACTCCTCGTGATGTCCGGGATCTCATCCGGGACTCCGAACAACATTCGGTAACCATGTATATCTATTCCCTATAACCCTAGCGTCATCGAACCTTAAGTGTGTAGACCCTACGGGTTCGGGAGTCATGCAGACATGGCCGAGACAACTCTCCGGTCAATAACCAACAGCAGGATCTGGATACCCATGTTGGCTCCCACATGTTCCACGATGATCTCATCGGATGAACCACGATGTCAAGGATTTAATCAATCCCGTATACAATTCCCTTTGTCCATCGGTACGATACTTGCCCGAGATTCGATTGTCGGTACCCCGATACCTTGTTCAATCTCATTACCGGCAAGTCTCTTTACTCGTTCCGTAACACATCATCCTGTGATCAACTCCTTGATCACATTGTGCACATTATGATGATGTCCTACCGAGTGGGCCCAGAGATACCTCTCCGTTTAGACGGAGTGACAAATCCCAGTCTTGACTCGTGCCAACCCAACAGACACTTTCGGAGATACCTGTAGTGTACCTTTATAGCCACCCAGTTACGTCGTGGCGTTTGGCACACCCAAAGCACTCTTACGGTATCCGGGAGTTGCACAATCTCATGGTCTAAGGAAATGATACTTGACATTAGAAAAGCTTTAGCATACGAACTACACGATCTTTGTGCTAGGCTTAGGATTGGGTCTTGTCCATCACATCATTCTCCTAATGATGTGATCCCGTTATCAACGACATCCAATATCCATGGTCAGGAAACCGTAACCATCTATTGATCAACGAGCTAGTCAACTAGAG
Organism: Triticum aestivum; assembly: GCF_018294505.1. Lineage (NCBI taxonomy): Eukaryota > Viridiplantae > Streptophyta > Magnoliopsida > Poales > Poaceae > Triticum > Triticum aestivum. Next base: position 599,246,042 of record NC_057806.1, read on the forward strand.
GCTTACTGGGGACATGGTGTTGTCTATGTATCCACACATGTATCTGAGTTTCCTATCAATACAATTCTAGCATGGATAATAAACGATTATCTTGAATAAGGAAATATAATAATAACCAATTTATTATTGCCTCTAGGGCATATTTCCAACAGTCTCCCACTTGCATTAGAGTCAATAATCTAGTTCACATCGCCATGTGATTAACACTCACAGGTCACATCGCCATGTGACCAACATCCAAGAGTCTACTAGACTCAATGATCTAGTTCACATCACTATGTGATTAACACTCAAAGAGTTATGGGTTTGATCATGTTATGCTTGTGAGAGAGGTTGTAGTCAATGGGTCTTGCCATATTCAGATCCCTATGTATTTCGCAAAACTTTATGTCATATCATAGATGCTGCTACCATGTTCCACTTGGAGCTATTCCAAATTGTTGCTCCATTATACGTATTCGGTATCTCTACTCAGAGCTATCCGGATAGGTGTTAAGCTTGCATTGACGTAACTCTTTATGTCGAACTCTTTATCACCTCCATAACCGAGAAACATTTCCTTATTCCTCTAAGGATAATTTTGACCGCTATCTGGTGATCCATTCCTAGATCACCTTTGTACCCTCTTGCCAGACATGTGGCAAGGAACACATCAGGTGCGGTACTCAACATCGCATACCGTATAGAGCCTATGACAAAAGCATAGGGGACGACCTTCGTCCTTCCTCTTTCTTCTGCCGTGGTCAAGCTTTGAGTCTTACTCAACTTCACACCTTACAACTCAGGTAAGAACCCCTTCTTTGACTAATCTATTTTGAACTCCTTCAAAAACATGTCAAGGTGTGCGTTCTTTGAAAGTATCATCAGGCGTTTTGATCTATCTCTATAGATCTTGATGCCCAATATGTAAGCAGCTTTATCCAGGTCTTCTTTTGAAAAACACTCTTCAAACAACCATTTATGCTTTTCAGAAATTCTACATCATTTCGAATCAACAATATGTCATCCACATATACTTATCAGAAATGTTGTAGTGCTCCCACTCACTTTCTTGTAAATACAAGTTTCTAGCAAACATTGTATAAACCTAAAAGCTTTGATCACTCCATCAAAGCATATATTCCGACTCCGAGACGCTTGCTCTAGTCCATAGAAGGATTGCTGGAGCCAGCATACCTTTTTAGCATCCTTAGGATCGACAAAACCTTTTATTGTATCACATACAACTTTTCTTATGAAAACTGGTAAGAAAACTTGTTTTGACATCCATCTGTCAGATTTCATAATCGAAAAATACAGCTAATGCTAACATAATTCCGACGGACTTAAGCATCGCTACGGGTGAGAAATTCTCATCGTAGTCAACTCCTTGAACTTGTGAAAAGACTCTTTCCCACAAGTCAAGCTTCATAGATGGTAACATTACCGCCCACGTTCGTCTTCTTCTTAAAGATCCATTTATCTCAATGGCTTGCCAATCATCAGGCAAGTCCACCAAAGTCCATACTTTGTTCTGATATATGGATCCTATCTCAGATTTCATGGCTTCTAACCATTTGTCGGAATACGGGCCCACCATCACTTCTCCATAGCTCGTAGGTTCATTATTGTCTAACAACATGATATCTAAGACAGGATTACCGTACCACTTAGGAGTAGTACATATCCTTGTCGACCTACGAGGTTCGATAGCAACTTGATCCGAAGCTTCATGATCACTATCATTAACTTCCTATTCAACAGACGTAGGCTCCACAGAAAACATCTTTCTGTGTTGCATCACTCTCTGGTTGAAGTAAAGGTTCGACAACCTCATCAAGTTCTATCTTCCTCCCACTCAATTCTTTCGAGAGAAACTCCTTCTCGAGAAAGGACCCGTTCTTAGCGACAAACAATTTTCCCTCGGATTTGAGATAGAAGGTATACCCTACTGTCACCTTTGGGTATCCTATGAAGATGTGTTTGTCTGCTTTGGGTTCGAGCTTCTCCGGCTGAAGCCTTAAGCATCGCAGCCCCAAACATTAAGAAACGATAACTTTGGTTTCTTGCCAAACCAATGTTCATACGACGCCGTCTCAACGGACTTAGATGGTGTTCTATCTAAAGTGAATGCAGCTATCTCTAACGCATAACCTCAAAATGAAAACGGTAGATTGATAAGAGACATCATAGATCGCACCATATCTCATAAGGTTCGATTACGACGTCCGGACACATCATAACTCAGTGGTGTTCCAGGTGGCTTCAACTCTGAAACAATTCCACAATGTCTTAAGTGATTTGCCAAACTCATAACTCAGAAAATCCCCTTTTGGTCAGATCGTAGGAACATGATCTTATTGTTATGATGATTCTTAACTTCACTCTGAAATCGCTTGAACTTTTCAAACGTTTCAGACTTGTGCTTCATTAAGTAAATATACCTATATCTACTCAAATCGTCAGTGAAGATGAGAAAATAGCGATATCCACCACACGCTTCAATCCTCATTGGATCACACGCATCAGCATGTATGATTTCCAACAAGTCACTTGCCCGTTTCATTGTACCTGAAAGCGGGGTCTTAGTCATCCTGCCCATGAGGCATGGCTCGCATGTGTCAAGCGATTCAAAATCAAGTGACTCCAAACATCCATCGACATGGAGTTTCTTCATGCATCTTACGCCAATATGACCTAAGCGGCAGTGCCACGAGAAAGTGGTACTATCATTATTAACTCTACATCTTTTGGCGTGAACATGTGTATTACCACGACCGAGATTCAATGAACCATTCACATAGGGTGCATGACCATGAAAGGTATCATTCATGTAAACAGAATAACCATTATTCTCTAACTTAAATGAATGACTGTATTGCAATGAACATGATCTAATCATATTCATGCTCAACATAGACACCTGATAACATTTATCTAGGTTCAATACTAATCTCGAAGGCAGATGGAGCGTGCGATGGTGATCTCATCAACTTTGGAAACACTTCCAACACACATCGTCACCTCGCCCTTAGCCAGTCTCCGTTTAGTCCGTAGCTTTTGCTTCAAGTCACCAGTAATAGCAACTGAACCGGTATCCAATACCCAGGTGCTACCAGGAGTACTAGCGAGGTACACATTAATAACACATATATACTTTGTTGAAGTTGCCAGCCTTCTTATCTACCATGCATTTGGGGTAATTCCGCTTCCAGTGACCGTTCCCCTTACAATAGAAGCACTTAGTCTCGGGTTTGGGTTCAACCTTGGGTTCCTTTACTGGAGCGGCAACTGGTTTGCCATCCATGAAGTTTCCTTTCTAGCCCTTGCCCTTCTTGAAACCAGTGGTCTTGTTAAACCATCAACACTTGATGCTCCTTCTTGATTTCTACCTTTTGCGGTCTTAAGCACCGCGAATAGCTCCGGGATCAACTCCATCCCTTGCATGTCATAGTTCATCACGAAGATCTAGTAGCTTAGTGATAGTGGCTAGAGAACTCTATCAATCACTATCTTCTATGGAAGTTTAACTCCCACTTGATTTAAGTGATTGTAGCACCCAGACATTCTGAGCACATGCTCACTAGCTGAGCTATTCTCCTCCATCTTGTTGGCAAAAAGAACTTGTCAGAGGTCTCACACCTCTCAACACGGGCATGAGCCTGAAATCCCAATTTCAGCTCTTGGAACATCTCATATGTTCTATGGCGTTTAAAACGTCATTGGAATCCCGATTCTAAGCCGTAAAGTATGGTGCACTAAACTATCAAGTAGTCATCGGGATGTATCTGTCAGGTGTTCACAACATCCACAGACGATGTTGTAGGGGTTTGCACATCGAGCGGTGCATTCAAAGATGTAAGCCTTCTGTGTAGCAGTGAGGACACTCCTCGGACTACGGACCTAGTCCGCATCATTGCTTACAATATCTTTCAACTTAATCTTTCTCTAGGAACGTATTGAAACAGGGAGCTACAACGTGATCTATTTATCTACAACATATTTGCAAAGACAATTTAGACTATGTTCATGATAATTGAGTTCATCTAATCAAATTATTTAATGAACTCCCACTCAGATAGACATCCCTCTAGTCATCTAAGTGAAACATGATCTGAATCGACTAGGCCGTGTCCGATCATCATGTGAGACGGACTAGTCATCAACGGTGAACATCTCATGTTGATCGTATCTTCTATACGACTCATGTTCGACCTTTCGGTCTTCCGTGTTCCGAGGCCATGTCTGTACATGCTATGCTCGTCAAGTCAACCTAAGTGTATTGCGTGTGTAAATCTGGCTTACACCCGTTGTATTCGAACGTTAGAATCTATCACACCCGATCATCACGTGGTGCTTCGAAACAACGAACCTTCGCAACGGTGCACAGTTAGGGGGAACACTTTCTTGAAATTTTAGTGAGAGATCATCTTATTTAAGCTACCATCGTTCTAAGCAAATAAGATGTAAAACATGATAAACATCACATGCAATCAAATAGTGACATGATATGGCCAATATCATTTTGCTCCTTATGATCTCCATCTTCGGGGCTCCATGATCATCGTTGTCACCGGCATGACACCATGATCTCCATCATCATGATCTCCATCATCGTGTCTTCTTGAAGTTGTCTCGTCATCTATTACTTCTACTACTATGGCTAACGCTTTAGCAATAAAGTAAAGTAATTACATGACGTTTATGTTGACACGCATGTCATAAATAAATTAAGATAACTCCTATGGCTCCTGCCGGTTGTCATACTCATCGACATGCAAGTCATGATTCCTATTACAAGAACATGATCAAACTCATACATCACATATATCATTCATCACATCCTTTTGGCCATATCACATCACAAGGCATATGCTGCAAAAACAAGTTAGACGTCCTCTAATTGTTGTTGCAAGTTTTTACGTGGCTGCTATAGGTTTCTAGCAAGAACATTTCTTACCTACGCGAAAACCACAACGTGATATGCCAATTTCTATTTACCCTTCATAAGGACCCTTTTCATCGAATCCGATCCGACTAAAGTGGGAGAGACAGACACCCGCTAGCCACCTTATGCAACTAGTGCATGTCAGTCGGTGGAACCAGTCTCACGTAAGAGTACGTGTAAGGTCGGTCCAGGCCGCTTCATCCCATGATGCCGCCGAATCAAGATAAGACTAGCAACGGCAAGTAAATTGACAATATCGACGCCCACAACTGCTTTATGTTCTACTCGTGCATAGAAACTACGCATAGACCTAGCTCTGATACCATTGTTAGGGAACGTAGCAGAAATTCAAAATTTTCTACGCATCACCAAGATCAATCTATGGAGTAATCTAGCAACAAGGGGAAGGAGAGTGCATCTACATACCCTTGTAGATCGCTAAGCGGAAGCGTTCAAGTGAACGGGGTTGATGGAGTCGTACTCGTCGTGATCCAAATCACCGATGATCCTAGTGCCGAACGGACGACACCTCCGTGTTCAACACACGTACAACCCGGTGACGTCTCCTACACCTTGATCCAGCAAGGGGAGAAGGAGAGGTTGGGGAAGACTCCATCCAGCAGCAGCACGACGGCGTGGTGGTGGTGGAGGAGCGCGGGACTCCAACAGGGCTTCACCAAGCACTACGAGAGACGAGGAGGGAGAGAGGTAGGGCTGCGCCAACAGGGAGAGCCAATCACCCCTGTTGGGCAGCCCCATACCTCAAGTATATATAGGGGGAGGGGAGGGGCTGCGCCCCCACCTAGGTTTCCACCCCTAGGGGTGGCGGCCAGCCCTAGATCCCATCTAGGGGGGCACCCAAGGGGGGAGAGAGGGGGGGCGCACCACTAGGTGGGCCTTAGGCCCATCTTAGCCTAGGGTTTCCCCCCTTTCCCTTCTCTCTTTGTCTTGGGCCCTGGTGGGGGGAGGGGCGCACTAGCCCACCTGGGCCTGGTCCCCTCTCACACTTGGCCCACGCAACCCTCTGGGGCAGGTAGCCCCACCTGGTGGACCCCTGGGACCCTCCCGGTGGTCCCGGTACGTTACCGATAGCACCCGAAACTTTTCCGGTGACCAAAACAGGACTTCCCATATATAAATCTTTACCTCCGGACCATTCCGGAACTCCTCGTGATGTCCGGGATCTCATCCGGGACTCCGAACAACATTTGGTAACCACATATATCTATTCCCTATAACCCTAGCGTCATCGAACCTTAAGTGTGTAGACCCTACGGGTTCGGGAGTCATGTAGACATGACCGAGACAACTCTCCGGTCAATAACCAACAGCGGGATCTGGATACCCATGTTGGCTCCCACATGTTCCACGTTGATCTCATCAGATGAACCACGATGTCAAGGATTTAATCAATCCCGTATACAATTCCCTTTGTCCATCGGTACGATACTTGCCCGAGATTTGATCGTCGGTACCCCGATACCTTGTTCAATCTCGTTACCGGCAAGTCTCTTTACTTGTTCCATAACACATCATCCCGTGATCAACTCCTTGATCACATTGTGCACATTATGATGATGTCCTACCGAGTGGGCCCAGAGATACCTCTCCATTTACACGGAGTGACAAATCCCAGTCTCGATTCGTGCCAACCCAACAGACACTTTCGGAGATACCTGTAGTGTACCTTTATAGCCACCCAGTTACGTTGTGACGTTTGGCACACCCAAAGCACTCCTACGGTATCCGGGAGTTGCACAATCTCATGGTCTAAGGAAATGATACTTGACATTAGAAAAGCTTTAGCATACGAACTACACGATCTTTGTGCTAGGCTTAGGATTGGGTCTTGTCCATCACATCATTCTCCTAATGATGTGATCCCGTTATCAACGACATCCAATGTCCATGGTCAGGAAACCGTAACCATCTATTGATCACTGAGCTAGTTAACTAGAGGCTTACTGGGGACATGGTGTTGTCTATGTATCCACACATGTATCTGAGTTTCCTATCAATACAATTCTAGCATGGATAATAAACGATTATCATAAACAAGGAAATATAATAATAACCAATTTATTATTGCCTCTAGGGCATATTTCCAACATCATCTTCATCCTACGGCTCTGTAACACCCACGATGCTGCTATATCTCCCACGTGTCGGAGCACGACTTAGAGGCATAACCGCATGGTAGGCATGTCGCAAGAGGGGTAATCTTTACACATCCCATGTATTGAATAAGAAAGAGATAAAGAGTTGGCTTACAATCGCCACTTCACACAATACATAAATATAGCATTACATCATCCAGAATACAAACAAGGTCCGACTACGGAACCAAATAAAGAAAGACAACCCCTAATGCTAGATCCCCATCGCCCCGACTGGGCTCCACTACTGATCAACTGGAAATGAAACAACACAACGAACACAATCTTCATCAAGCTCCTACTTGAGCTCGGCTGCGTCATCTGCACTGGTATCAACGGCACTTGCAACTGGTTTTGGAAGTAAACTGTGAGTCACGGGGACTCAGCAATCTCATACCCACGAGATCAAGACAATTTAAGCTTATGGGTAGGAAAGGGGTAATGAGGTGGAGCTGCGGCAAGCACTAAGCATATATGGTGGCTAACATACGCAAATAAGAGCGAGAAGAGAAGCAATGCACGGTCGTGAACTAGAAGTGATCAAGAAGTGATCCTGAAACTACTTACGTTCAAGCATAACACAAGAACCGTGTTCACTTCCCGGACTCCTCCGAAAAGAGACCATCACGGCTACACACGCGGTTGATGCATTTTAATTAAGTTAAGTGTAAAGTTCTCTACAACCGAACATTAACAAATTCCCATCTGCCCATAACCGCGGGCACGGCTTTCGAAAGTTCAAAACCCTGCAGGGGTGTCCCAACTTAGCCCATCACAAGCTCTCACGGTCAACGAAGGATATTCCTTCTCCCAGGAAGACCCGATCAGACTCGGAATCCCGGTTACAGGACATTTCAACAATGGTAAAACAAGACCAGCAAAGCCGCCCGATGCGCCGACATCCTGATAGGAGCTGCACATATCTCGTTCTCAGGGCAACACCGGATGAGCAATCCGTACAACTAAAACCAACCCTCAAGTTTCCCCGAGGTGGCGCTACAAGGGGCTCTAGTTCGGACCAACACTTAGACAAGCACTGGCCCGGGGAGGGTTAAAATAAAGATGACCCTTGAGTCTGCAGAACCCAAGGGAAGGTGATAGGTTGTTAGTGCAAATGTAAAACCAAGGTTGGGCCTTGCTGGAGGAGTTTTATTCAAGGCCAACTGTCAAGGGGTTCCCATTATAACCCAACCGCGTAAGGAACGCAAAATCAAGGAACATAACACCGGTATGACGGAAACTAGGGCGGCAAGTGTGGAACAAAACACCAGGCATAAGGCCGAGCCTTCCACCCTTTACCAAGTATATAGGTGCATTAAAGTAAACAATATATAATAGTGATATCCCAACAATATCCATGTTCCAACATGGAACAAACTCCAACTTCACCTGCAACTAGCAACACTATAAGAGGGGCTGAGCAAAGCGGTAACATAGGCAAACAACGGTTTGCTAGGACAAGGTTGGCTAGAGGCTTGACATGGCAATATGGGCGGCATGATATAGCAAGTGGTAGGTATCGCAGCATAGCAAAATAGCGAGCAACTAGCAAGCAAAGATAGAAGTGATTTCGAGGGTATGGTCATCTTGCCTGAGATCCCGCAAGGAAGAAGAACGAGTCCATGAAGAAGACAAACGGACGTAGTCGAACGGATCCTCACAAACGCGACGTTATCGGAACTAACCCGAAGAAGCAACACCGAAAAGAAGCAAACAACATAGTAAACAACCATCACATCAATATGGCATGATGCACAACCAAGTATGATGCATGTCCAGTTTAATGAAGCATGGCATGGCAAAGTGCACAAACAACACTACAAGTTAAGTGGAGCTCAATATGCAACGAGTTGCATATTGACGGAACACCACATGGCTTATTTAGATCTTTTCCGTTTATGTACTCAACAATATTAAATGTTGGTTAGCATGGCAAGAGGTGAAGCATATGAAAACTACCTATCTAGGCAAGTTTAAATGAGGCCGGAAACAACGAACAACAATTCCGGTAAAACCCCATATGCAAATATTAGGTTTGGTACTGTTCTGCCCTAAACCATAGTTTAGAGTTGTTAAACATGCAAAGTATGTGAACCAAGTTAAACTAGGCATTTTTCTACCCCATTTACATATAAAGTTTATTAAAAACGGAGCTACGGTTATATAGTTATGAATTTAAACATTTTAGCATGTCATTAGAGAAAATTTAAACAAACAGCATTTTAAACATTTTAAACATGCATGGAAGCTGGAAATTATTAAACTAGACGAAATTCTAGTCATATTTCATATATAAATCATTTCCATCCGATGCACGGTTTGAGAGTTATGTTATGCATGAACTAGGAGGACTTTTTTTGTAAAATTTCAGTCTCAGGATAAATAGCTAAAATCGCAACAGGGAAATAAAAATACACTGGGCCGAATCCAGTCGCGGGTCTAACCGGAACAGGCGCTGGGAGGGGGTTTCTCACCATGGGCTATGGCCCAGGTCGGTGGGAGAGGCAGGCTGGGCTGGAGGCCGGTGCGCTGGGCCGGCCTGCCTGAGGGGCCCCATGACGGGAGGACTCATCCCTGATCTCCTGACGAGGACGAGGCAGAAAGGAACCGACGAACATCAACGGTGGACGATGGCTGGATCCGGCGACGTCGAGCGCAGAGGACATCGGAGGTGGACGGGAACAGCCGGAGGAAGCGGATCTAGGCGACGGCTCGCCGGATCCGGCGCAGGAACGGCTGGGACGGGTGCCGGCAACGACGAGCGGGTCCTGCAGAGAGAGAGAGAGAGAGAGAGAGAGAGAGAGAGAGAGAGAGAGAACTGAGAGGGGCAATGGAAAAAAGGAGAGAGACGGGGCAGCGTGACCTGGTGCTCGCCGGCGGCGAGGCGCTCGCCGGCGCAGCTGGCTGAAGCGGCGATAGGGCAGACCCGGCGAGGACCAAGGCGGTGGCGGAGGCCTCGGGAGGGGCGGCAGCGAGCAGATGGCGCGCGCGCGGGGCTCTCGGGCCCAGATCCGGCCCGAGGCGGGCCGCGGATGGGCCAGGCGGGCCGCCGCGAAGTGGGCACTCGGGGGGGCGACGTGGCGCACGCGGAGTGGAGGAGGGCGGCGCTGGTTGCTGAGGTGGCACGACCGGGTTGGTGGGGAGCGTCCGACCAGCAGCGGCTGGTCCGTTGGACGGCGCCAAGTGGCGAGATGGGAGCAGTGCTGATGGACTATGGGTGTCCGTATATAGCAAATTTTCTAGGGTTTGGGGGGGGGTTAGGAGGGGTTTCCGGACCCTCCGATCAAGATCGGACGACACCGGTCGAGAGTGGGAGGGGTGGACCTAGGTGGGGTTAGAGGGCTGTGCAGATGGGTTGGACTGAGAGGAAAGAGGATGAATGCAGCCCGACGACTGTTTCCGGAGACCGAAAACGTCCGACATTAGACCGGCTATATTGCCGCTATAAGTTATCCGTTGGGGCGTCAAACGGACTCCGAATGCAATGAAACTTGGCAGGCGGCCTATCTACACTATAATAAGACCGCACGCCAAATCTCATCCCATTCTAAGAACATTTTCCGGGCACTTAAAAAAACCGGACATGCCGCGGGCACGTGCGAGTGTGGTTGGGCTCGGAACGGACAACGGACGGAACTGGGGAACCCGGACGGATGCAAGTTTTGAAAACATGATGCAATGCACATGATGAGATGACAGGATGCAACACGCAAGCGAACAACATGGCAAAGACAACGAAAAACTGGGAGACACCTGGCGCAACGGTCTCGGGGCGTCACAACACTCCACCACTACGAGAGGATCTCGTCCCGAGATCTAGGATGGCACCGGAGGGAAAACGGAAGAGGAATATGAAGGGTGAATCTAAGTTGCTTCTTTGACAAATGAGTGAAACCAAAGAACCTTGAGAGGTTAAACAGATTAGAGAAGAGAATACAACGGAGATGAACGAGGTTGAAAACACTCCGTTAGAAAGGAGGAACAAGGAACATTACGGAAACCTTGTAGGTTGAAAGACATAAGAAAATGGTTTCAATGGACAAGGAGTACATGCAAGCACTTCGGTTGAAAGAAGATGTACAAGGAACGAGAAAAAAATCAATTACGACAACACTCTGATTAACACAAGATAGAGAAGGAATAAAAATGATATAATTAGGACAACACTCCGGTACAAAAAAGAAGAAAACTTGATAAGATGAAAAGAAATTGAAGGAATGACACAACACTCCGGTTGAATGGATAAGCAAAGGAAAGAACATAGTCCTCACAATCCGAGATGATGAGTGAAAAGAGCAACATCACAATGCCTCCGGAACGAAAGAATAGAAGATAGATCATTGGAATGAAAGAATGGAGAAGAAAATGCCAACTTTTGCCACAAAAGAGCTTGAAAAGGCATCCTTATGAAGGGTTAAACGGAGTTGTTGGAAATCAACAACAAAAAGAGTAAGCTTGTTGTGGGCTTGTAGAAAACATCTCGAAATCTTGAGGTGAAAATTCTGCCACTAACGGAAACAATTGCTTGCTTCAGATCGGCGAGGAGATGAAAAACTTCTTCCGCTGATGGAATAGGAGAAAACTTGGATCATAGATAATCACCACAATAGCAACATTCCTTAGGGAAGGCTTTAGGTGAAATATTGCACAAGATAATCTCCAGCGAAGAGATGATGGGTTTAAGTATCTCATTCTTGACTACTTTTGAATCATGAAACATGAAAGAAAATTGTCAAGAATGGCATATCACCATCCCAAAAGATAAGATAGGAAGAACTGCACTTCGGAATGCAAGATGAAGAAAGCTTGAACTCCTCAAAACAAGACATGTGTTGAACACCATGTTTATTTGACAGTATAGCTTGGCGGATCTTAACTTCGAGAGAAATCTTGATCGCAAATGGAGAATGAAAAGAATCCTTGATGAACCACCATGTTGATCCTCCATGAAGAACTCCGGTAATAAAAGAATGATCAAACGAAAGGAAAGAGAAGTTGAAAACACAAGGTGAAGCCTTGCGATGATTTAGATGGAGCTTCGTGGTGATATAATTGAGAGATCTTGGAACTCCGGGAAAGGAAAAGATAAAGCATCTCAAACCGAGAATGTGATATGATGAACCACTCCGGAAAGCAGGAATTAGATCCCTTGGATGAAACAATAATAAGAATTACGTTATGCGTATCCTTAATCAATTAAATTGATGACAAGCAATTGATTTGACATACTACTTATACTCGTAGAAAGGATTAAGATAGATATAGCGCAAACTTGAGAAGGTCTTCAATGAACCACCGGTAGAATTTGGAAAGCACGAATGCAGTGATATGATAAATGAAGGAAGAAGAATCTTGGAAGAACCCCCGTAAGAATTAAAAAAGTGATTGAAGAAAAGATAAAGAAACACCGAGAAGAATTAAAGAATGGATGAAGATACTTGGGAGAATTTGAATCATGAGAACGAATAGATCATGAACTGACTAGAGAGTACTTGAGCGATGCACCGGTAAGGTTTAGAGAATGAGAGCTGAAAGCTAGAATGAATAATCCCAAAATGATGGCCTCCAGAGAATCAAACTGAAAAGACTCATGAATTGCTCCGGAAGGATGAAAAGAATTGTCACAATTGAACACAATTATGAGAGGATGGCATAAAGCTAGCACCAAGAATCTTCAAGAGAACGGATATGATTGCAGAGAAACTCTTCTTCGGTCTTAAACTCTGAGAATGACGACGAGAAACACCACCATGAATTGTTGAGGCACTCTGGAATGAATATTAGAAAGGTTGAACCGACGATGAAAAGAAATTGAAATATCTTGGAGAAAGACATTTGACTGATGACAATTCATTCTTACGTCAAACTTCGAAAAGAATTTGAGGATAGCTCTGGGAAAATAGAGGAGTCAGGTAAGATCCTGGGAAAAGACCTGTGGGTTAGGGCCCACTCAAAGAAAACACCGTTGAACAATTTAAAAGAGATATTGCGCTGGTTGAATTAAATGGCTTGAATGAGATAACAACCTCGAAATAGGTTGAACGGATCTTGAATGAAAAGATGAGCCTTCTGAGATATCTTCAGCACTCCCGAACAATTGAATAGCAAGTAGTGGATGGTTAAGAGGTGCAACGGCATGGGAAAACATTTGGAACGAGGAAAAGATATGATCGACAAAGCTTGAATTGAATCCACCGGAGAAGAATGAGAACGAAGAATGATGAACTTGAAGCTCTATTAGTGTCTTCCGGAGAACCAACGGATAAGAACATTGACAGAAAAGAATGGCGAGACTTCACATCAATAAGCTGGATACTTGATTAAGAAATCTTAGTCCTTGAAGAAAAAGGGTGGGAGGGCAGGAAAACATAGGCAACTTGGGACGGATGAAACAAACAACATTGAGAAGACTTGAGTTGATCTTGCGGATGTTGAAAAAGATCGGATCCACTTGAAGAGAGACACACCGGTTCAAAAGAAATTGAGATGGCAAACTCGAAGATCAAGAAGGATTTGTATTCACATAGGAGTATGAGAACACCGCTTAGGAAAGGTATGGAATCAACATTTGACTTCGAAGCAACTCGAATACCATAATGAAAACAAAACAAAGGATTGGCTTGCAAAATAAGCCGGAACAAACATATGATAGAGATTTTGTCCGAAGTTTTCGTGGTGGGGCCCACACAGGCTCGATCGTACAACACCATCATGTACAAGGTAGTGCACATGACATACGAAGCGTCCCCGAGTCAGCATAGCCAAGGACTCTTTATGACACAATGAGACCACTGTAAAACCAACCATGGATAGGCGGACCACTAGACGTCAAACCCCAATTTCATATCATACATCTATCGGAAAGATATCCTAGGAGCTACTTGAATTCCTAATTATAAACTCCCAAAACTTTCCAGTTATGCAATTAGGTGTTGGGGATACAGGGCAAGCATAATATCTCACCCAAAACTAGCAAATCCTACATCCAGCTGTATCCATCCTTCAACACATAACCAAGAAACCTTCGAAAATCATTTACCTCAACCTTCGAAAAGCATTCGTTATACGAGTTATGGCAATACTCCCGAACTCCCGCCCCAGTACTGGGTGGCATCGAGGTTATCTCACCAACAACTGCAAAAAGAGATTTTCGATGTCGGCGAAACTCAGGTATTCCAGAACTGCAATGATAAAATTGTGACGACAACACCTCGGAGCTCAACTCCCCGGGACACTACCACAACCCATAAATGTCAGGAGGCACCAAGAACAATGTTCTCGTCACAAAACCATCGAAACGATTCCAAGATACCCATGTGATCCTAAAATTTTTTTGTGAAATTTGAGAAGAGAAGAGTCAAAACTCTACATCAGGAACCTCACTAGAGCGACAAAGGGACTGAGGAGTAAAAAGAATCCTACTCTCCGATATATATAATCCTAAAAGACTCAAAAAAAAATTCAAGACTCAACAACGCCAACGATTCGATCAAGTAGGGGGCTCCTAAGTCGGGGAAGGCTCTGATACCAACTTGTAACACCCACGATGCGGCTATATCTCCCACATGTCGGAGCACGACTTAGAGGCATAACCGCATGGTAGCATGTCGCAAGAGGGGTAATCTTTACACATCCCATGTACTGAAAAAGAAAGAGATAAAGAGTTGGCTTACAATCGCCACTTCACACAATACAAAAATATAGCATTACATCATCCAGAATACAAACAAGGTCCGACTATGGAACCAAATAAAGAAAGACAATCCCTAATGCTAGATCCCCGATCGCCCCGACTGGGCTCCACTACTGATCAACTGGAAACGAAACAACACAACGAACACGATCTTCATCAAGCTCCCACTTGAGCTCGGCTGCGTCATCTGCACTGGTATCAACGGCACCTGCAACTGGTTTTGGGAGTAATCTGTGAGTCACGGGGACTCAGCAATCTCACACCCGCGAGATCAGGACTATTTAAGCTTATGGGTAGGAAAGGGGTAATGAGGTGGAGCTGCGGCAAGCACTAAGCATATATGGTGGCTAACATACGCAAATAAGAGCGAGAAGAGAAGCAATGAACGGTCGTGAACTAGAAACAATCAAGAAGAGATCCTGAAACTACTTACGTTCAAGCATAACACAAGAACCGTGTTCACTTCCCGGACTCCGCCGAAAAGAGACCATCATGGCTACACACGCGGTTGATGCATTTTAATTAAGTTAAGTGTCAAGTTCTCTACAACCGGACATTAACAAATTCCCATCTGCCCATAACCGCGGGCATGGCTTTTGAAAGTTCAAAACCCTGCAGGGGTGTCCCAACTTAGCCCATCACAAGCTCTCACGGTCAACGAAGGATATTCCTTCTCCCAGGAAGACCCGATCAGACTTGGAATCCCGGTTACAAGACATTTCGACAATTGTAAAACAAGACCAGCAAAGCCGCCCGATGCGCCGACATCCTGATAGGAGCTGCACATATCTCGTTCTCAGGGAAACACCGGATGAGCAATCCGTACAACTAAAACCAGCCCTCAAGTTTCCCCGAGGTGGCGCTGCAAGGGGCCCTAGTTCGGACCAACACTTAGACAAGCACTGGCCCGAGGAGGGTTAAAATAAAGATGACACTTGAGTCTGCAGAACCCAAGGGAAGGTGATAGGTTGTTAGTGCAAATCTAAAACCATGGTTGGGCCTTGCTGGAGGAGTTTTATTCAAGGCCAACTATCAAGGGGTTCCCATTATAACCCAACCGCGTAAGGAACGCAAAATCAAGGAACATAACACCGGTATGACGGAAACTAGGGCAGCAAGAGTGGAACAAAACACCAGGCATAAGGCCGAGCCTTCCACCCTTTACCAAGTATATAGGTGCATTAAAGTAAACAATATATAATAGTGATATCCCAACAAATATCCATGTTCCAACATGGAACAAACTCCAACTTCACCTGCAACTAGCAACGCTATAAGAGGGGCCGAGCAAAGCGGTAACATAGCCAAACAATGGTTTGCTAGGACAAGGTTGGTTAGAGGCTTGACATGGAAATATGGGAGGCATGATATAGCAAGTGGTAGGTATCGCAGCATAGCAAAAGAGCGAGCAACTAGCAAGCAAAGATAGAAGTGATTTCGAGGGTATGGTCATCTTGCCTGAGATCTCGCAAGGAAGAAGAACGAGTCCATGAAGAAGACAAACGGGCGTAGTCGAACGGATCCTCACAAACGCGACGTTATCGGAACTAACCGGAAGAAGCAACACCAGAAAGAAGCAAACAACATAGTAAAAAACCATCACATCAATATGGCATGATGCACAACCAAGTATGATGCATGTCCAGTTTAATGAAGCATGGCATGGTAAAGTGCACAAACAACACTACAAGTTAAGTGGAGCTCAATATGCAACGAGTTGCATATTGATGGAACACCACATGGCTTATTTAGATCTTTTCCGTTTATGTACTCAACAATATTAAATGTTGGTTAGCATGGCAAGACGTGAAGCATATGAAAACTACATATCTAGGCAAGTTTAAATGAGGCCGGAAACAACGAACAACAATTCCAGTAAAACCCCATATGCAAATATTAGGTTTGGTACTGTTATGCCCTAAACCATATTTTAGAGTTGTGAAACACGCAAAGTATGTGAACCAAGTTAAACTAGGCATTTTTCTACCCCATTTACGTATAAAGTTTATTAAAAACGGAGCTATGGTTATATAGTTATGAATTTAAACATTTTAGCATGTCATTGGAGAAAATTTAAACAAACAACATTTTAAACTTTTTAAACATGCATGGAAGTTGGAAATTATTAAACTAGACGAAATTCTAGTCATATTTCATATATAAATCATTTCCATCCGATGCACGGTTTGAGAGTTATGTTATGCATGAACTAGGAGGACTTTTCTGTAAAACTTCAGTCTCAGGATAAATAGCTAAAATCTCAACAGGGAAATAAAAATACACTGGGACGAATCCAGTCGCGGGCCTAACAGGAACAGGCGCTGGGAGGGGGGTTTCTCACCATGGGCTATGGCCCAGGTCTGTGGGAGAGGCAGCCTAGGCTGGAGGCCGGTGCGCTGGGTCGGCCTGCCTGCGGGGCCCCACGACGGGAGGACTCGTACCCGATCTCCTGACGAGGACGAGGCAGAAAGGAATCGACAAACATCAACGGCGGACGTCGGCTGGATCCGGCGACGTCGAGCGCAGAGGACACCGGAGGTGGACGGGAATAGCCGGAGGAAGCGGATCAAGGCGACGGCTCGCTGGATCCGGCGCAGGAACGGCTGGGACGGGTGCCGGCGACGACGAGCGGGTCCTGCAGAGAGAGAGAGAGAGAGAGAGAGAGAGAGAGAGAGAGAGGACTGAGAGGGGCAATGGAAAAAAAGGAGAGAGACGAGGCAGCGTGACCTAGTGCTTGCCGGCGGTGAGGCGCTCGCCGGCGCAGCTAGCTGAAGCGGCGATAGGGCAGACCTGGCGAGGACCAAGGCGGCGGCGGAGGCCTCAGGAGGGGCGACAACGAGCATATGGCGCGCGCGGGGGGCTCTCGGGCCCAGATCCGGCCCGAGGCGGGCCGCGGATG